>NW_027286881.1:0-226101 GCF_022747635.1 Hetaerina americana
TAATCTAATGAACTAAACGGTTGAAAGGCTTAGGAGTTGATTACCAGGCTTAAAATATTAGAATGAGTGAAAAATGGATGTCCATTTATTTTTATGCCTTAATTTATCCTTTTTTTCGAAGCACGACGAGAAAGTGGGCGTTCTAATAATCCTTGACTTGTTTTTTTTTAAACTCGTTGCCAAGAATACCAGCACGCAATGTGCTTCCGTTGAGAAAGTCTCAGAATGCGTGATTTGATATGCCATTCTCTGCATAGGTACTTAAAGAGTCACAAAACTATTTCAAGGTTCATTTTTTTGCCAAATGATTAAATTGCCTTCTATTATATTATGGATGTCATTGTAAGTATATTTATAAAAAATGGATGGTTATTTTAATATGTTTTACTGCTATTCAGATACTTTTAAAAAATTCACTCATTCTTGCCAAAACTTTAGCTTCACTTTTTTATGCATAAGAATGAATACTTGCTAACTAGACGAGAGTCAATTAATCTAATCGGTCGAGTTATATGTACTCTCCGAAAATGAAAGAACTAAATTAACGACGCAATAGAATATGCAATGGAAATCTTCCTGGGAATACGAGTGACACCACTTTTAAGGCAGTAGAGGAGTGGAAATTCTCCTCCGTTTTTACCTGAAAAATACAGGGTGCGGCGACATAACTTCCTTTTTGAAAGCATTTTGCTTTTGAAAAGAGGAAGTTATGTTGCCGCACCATGTAGGTCACGAAAGTCACAAATGGTATTCAAATGTTAAAAGTCGAATAACAATTGTAATGACGTTAATAAGACAAATAAGCTGTTTATCTTGAATGTGCCGCAATTTATCTACCAATACTTATAAGGACCCCACCACGAATAAATCAAAGCAGGATAATTAAATATGAAATACGCTGTTTGTGTTTTCTTATTTATGTTGAAAGCACGAGAGTAATAATATACTTTAACATCATCCCGGGTCCGTAACAATCTCCATGAAAAAGTTGTCTTCTGTTTTAATATTTTGTAGCCTCTCCGTGAGGGCTAAAAAGTAACTTTTTCGTCTTTTAGCATTTAAGGGTTTTATAACGATCCTAACTCTTTCGGAGTGCACCCATACGATTTTTTTTATTTGCTTCGCTTTTAATTGATTTCTATCGCGCTAATTTTTGAAATGAGAATGAAAAAGGGTTCTTGCTGATTGAATGACGTGAGGCGTGAACATGTGAATCCCTAGGAAAGCGCTCTGAGCCAACTGCGAGGAAATATCAATAGATAGAGCAGGAGTGAAGATGAGAGAGAAAAAAAATAAAAAGAACTGGTGTTAATTGAATAGTAGCAATAGAACGTATCGTGTGTGAGTAATTTGCTGGTCTAAAAGTCATAGCGTAGAGATCTGCGAGAGAACAGGTTCCAGCCTTTGGTCTAAATGTCACACCAGCCGCCTTACTAAGTATTTGAATTTTCTTCGTCACTCTGGTGGCCTCACAATTATGTGCAAATTGGGAGGCTAAAATCTTATGCTGTTGCTGAAGTGGTCGCATTCGCTTTGTCAGAAAGGTTTTCTATCCCATAGCCCATGGAATTCGAAATTCAGTACAGTTTATTACACGGACGAGGCATCGCAGAAGAGAGCGCTTATGATACACGAATGCACAACAAGAGTTATTGAAGTTAATATTTAAGAGCAGAGGTCTTCTTCAGGGAAAATGATTAATAAGGAACATTTATTTAGCCCCATCCGATGAGGTACTTATAGCTTTCGGTAAGAAAATAATGACGAAATCCGAAATATGCGATATTTCATCCTAACTTTTAACAAATATAAAGTGATATTTTAGGCATTATCAAATTATTTTCCTGAAGCATAAAAAAGAAAAGATCGGATATAGAACAGATCCTGTCAAAAACGTCTCAATATACGGGCCATACGCTAGTCATTATCAACAGTCAAATCACCAACACGGAATAATATAATACTCCACCTATCTACAATAGTTTCAGCATCAACTTTGTGGAAGTTCATTTTTATAAATGAAAAAGAAAAACTTTGTTCCAATCCACCACTTTATTTCAGGTACGACTAGTTTCGACGCTACGGCGTCATCCTCAGGTACCTGAGGATGACGCCGTAGCGTCGAAACTAGTCGTATCTGAAATAAAGTGGTGGATTGGAACAAAGTTTTTCTTTTTCATTTAATACTCCACCTATTTGCGACTAATATGCCAGAAATTATTACAAACGTGGGTATAAATGAGGGCATTAGCAATCATAAAAATTATCTATTAGTAGGGGTGAAATCTTATTTCGTGAAAAAGATGAATGAAAAGCGTAAAGTAAAAAGATTCAATAAATAGAACATGAATGTACTCCCGGAGAAGTTAGGCCTCAAACTTTAAATATTCAGGTTGGTAATTCACTGCGCTGAAAGAAGAGGGAAGGAGAGAACTTCTAGCAAGCATTTTTAAATAATACATGTGACCGGATAGAGAAGTATAGAGCTTAAAAACTGCAATGCAATAATAAGGAACGACAACAGTAAAAAAGAGAGGTCAGAGACAAGATAGAGACTAAGGTTAAAGAGAGAAAGGAGGATAAATTCAAAATATAAAAAGTTAAAGAAATAATGATGACACTGATAAAAAATAGAGAAGAGCGATAGTAAAGCGTCAATCAAAGATGAAAACGTTTAGCGCCAAGTCTTACGTACCATTAAAAGGAAAACATACTATGCGAATATTTAGATAATACGGAAATCATATTGAGCTGACGTTAGGGCAATGCAAGGGAGGGTCCAAATGTACATTATATAAAGGCAGAGAATGGCGAAATTGTTATATGCAGCGTAAAAAGTACACTTTCTAAAATCAATTACGTTAGATAGTGTACATCACAAGTATTTCTATTCAAAACGCAAAACGAATCGCTCACATATCTGAAGAGCTTATGAGCAACATACGAGATCTTATTTGTCCCAGAAAGGAATAAAAAAACATTTCCGAAGTATCAACCAAATGAAGCCCAAAGTCCGGAAAAATTGCCGCTAGAATACTGATGGAAGGAAAGACATTGCACCTTGCATGAAAAACATTTGCCACACGTCGATAGAAAAACGTTCAACAGCTAGTGACTGGAAGAGAGCACTAATTAATCCCCTCTAGAAATGAGGTGATAGGGAGGTCCCCAAATATTAAAGATCAGTTTCTTCAACACCGATGTCTTTTGTAATCTTAGAAAACAATTCTAAGCATTACAATGGCCTTTCTCGTATTTAGGAATATAATTTTCCGTTAATAGAACAGGCTTAGGGAAAGTAGATCATGTGAAACACAACTGGGTATTTTTATTTATGATTTCAACAAGTAATTTCATAAATTCCACGACTCGTTCTTTCGTAGCACGTGAAGCAAATATTAAAATATCGAACCCAAGACCATGGAAAAAATAAATAAACTTGAATGCTAGAATTCTATGATTTGATCAAGCACAACAATTTGCTGTTTATAGGAATTTGTGTATAGGAATTTGTGCATAGGAATTTGTGTATAGGAATATGTGTATAGACAGCAAATATAGACAATGCATTGAAAAAATGGAGAGAGGCGTTATTTCACTTTAAATATAGCATATTTATAATAAGGGTGACTAGTGTCTGGCCAAACGAAAGAAAAGGTCAATCAAAGATTAAGATATAGTTCAAAGAAAAATCCGCTAAGTCTGTTGAAAATTGATGCGAAAAGCGAGTAACCTTCAAGGGCACGTTAGAGGATTTAGGCTGAGGGCCCCTTGATTCTTGAAAGTAGCAGGAAAGACAGACTTTTAAAAAGGTACAGAGCACCCGAGTTATCTTACGACACGCATGCAATTACTATGATACCAAATCATATTAATAGATTCGACCACCGAGATCAAATAACAGGCAGCGCCACAGGCAGACTCAAGTACCCTCGCACGACACAATCGTAACAAAATCAAGCCCAATTGCCAAAAAAGAAATCAATTTGAATACTAGAATTTAATGAGTTGTTCAAGCAAAAATATTTTTGATTGATGCGTATATGTGTGCCTGTATATGCAAGAGAGTTTTTGAACATGAGCTAAAATGTACTCAAGTGTAAGAAAATAATATCAATTTGTGGCTTTTGCATGCGGTTTTTCATTTTTTCTTTCTAAATTACGGGTGGTGTCCTAACACCCCTCGCCACACGCCCTTGCTGCGGCTTGTGGGGTATTAAGTAGATGTAGGTGTAGATGAAAATATCAAGAGTTTACTTATTTTGCTCTTGCTCTAACCCTGACCCCTTTTTGCCCGTGCCCAGCTACATGCCCTTGCGGCGGCGTGTGGTGTATTTTGTTGATGGAGATCATTCTTCAACGGAAACAAGTTGGAACGAAAATTATTTATTACTGAACAGGCTGTACACTAATTTAATTTTTATGAAATTATAGTAATATTATTGGATTTCAAATGTAGAAAATGTTTAACTCAGGATCGTGCTTCAAAAAACTGTTATTTTTGGAGACTATATGTGAGTGAAGACGATTTTCATAAGTCAGGTCCAAGAAAACAACTAACATACAGCAGTGAGCTGCATTAATTTTTGTTTCCCATTCATGATACTTGTCCCACGAACAATATGACTTCTTAATATCATTACAAATACATGCTGAATAGATTTTGCGCACAAAATAACCCTGACAATCTTTTTTAAATACCAGACGCGCGATTTTTTCCTTAAGCTTTAAAAAGATTTAAAGCCCACATAAAGCCCTGTACATCGTATTTATCATTTAGGTTGTTACAGGTCTTGGGGGATAAATGCAATAATATGAATTTAAATTGAAGTGCGGGGCATTCATTTAGGGGACATTGAAATATTTTCTTATTTATCTTTATTTATTGTTATAAATGATTGCATAATAATAATCTTAATTTGGACAGTTTCTATATTATGTAAAAATTTCCCTATAAGGGTAAATGTTTATTGGTTTAACACACTTATTAATTAGTAGTGGCATACGTATAACGTGGAATAACTGCTGATGTAGGTATAAGAAGATAGACAGATAAAAGATAATGGATTCTAATGCACATCACGGTGGACCACAAGGGGATAATACTTTATCAATACCAAGATTTACACGTAGTCGTAGAGTATGGTTATTTTTTTCAACTACGCTAATTACTGATGATGATTTTAAGGTAAATGTTACATTTCTTATCATTTGAAATTTACTCAAGTATCAAGGTGTAGTGTATATTGTTTACATATTTATCATCCTAATATACATGTTAATGGTACTTGCTAGCTACATAATTAACTTTTCAAATGTTGCTTGCTTATTAGGTGTAATTTTTCAGTGAAAATGGTAACTAACCAAATAGATATTCTATTTGCATACAATGGGACATTTTAGCGACCTTACAAATGAAAGACGAACAAGAAAAGCAAAGGGAGTTGGAAATCGTTGCAAACAGAGGGATTTTGTGAATTTATGAAGGGATTAAATACTGATTTTCTTTTTTCCCAAATTTTTTGTTGATTTTACTAAAAGGTTTGAGATATGTTGGGCTTATTACAAAATAAAGTATTTTTAACCTACCTAGGAAAACTGTTGTATTAGTGGATGTGCGTCATTAAATGCCTACCAATTATTCCAATTCTACGACAAAGAAAATATATATTTTTTTAACTCATAGAGCGTGAATTCTGTAGTAGGGAGTGCTTGCGATTTTAAGAAGTAAGTTTTTGTAAATTATATTCCGGTATCCCGGTGCTTCACTATATTGCCACTTACAACTCAGATAGAGCATTCAAATACGTTTATTGTAAATACTTATTATTTGATTTTTAATGATAACCCTCAGCTTAAATTTGTCACCAAAACTACAGCTTACATAAACAAAATCTTTAATTGTCCTTCTTAATGATCAGCTGCCTGAATTTACAGCTCTAAACATTTTCAGCACTTCGTATTTTTACGTAAATTAGAATTAAATGTTATAATCATGAAGCAAATATTTATATATATAAATTATTTCCCCATATTATCTTAAAATGATAAATAATATATTGTGAATTTCTCATAATAGGGTTACGCTACAAACAAAGAGAGGAGATGATCAGTGAATCGTGAAATTTGGATGAGAATATGCGTGACATTTACCGGGAAAATATTCGTATTTTGCGCGATACACGCGACAGAAGCAATTAAAATGAGATATTTGCGTAGTCAACTGACTAGTCAGACCAACTGATAATTGTTAGGTTAATGATATTGATTTGTAATGGAGAAATTGTTATAGGGTCAAAGGGTTAGGTGGGACGTAATGGGGATCCGTTGATTAGTAGTTGGATGTTTTTGACAAACAGTGCAGATAGAGGTTAGGATAGAAATTATCAACATTATATGATTCAAATAAGGACAGCATATTGGGTCTATTAATTGTTTTTTATTATTTTGACACTAAAAATATACGGTAATGCATATCATAAAAAATAAAAAAAAACATAACAAACTTTACCAACTTAATCACTAGCAGGTCTTCTTATTATATGATATAGACCAGGAAAAATAGATGGGTGTCACCATCGTATCGGATCTCACTTTGGAAAAACGTGTACACTAGTGTTATTCTCACCACTGACCTTCCAAGAGAAACGCAAATAAAATGATACATATACTCCCCAAGGAAACTTAATTCAATAAACAGAGTTTAGCAAATTGTTTTAATTCAATAATTAGAGCTACCATTTCAATTTGGTAAGACTGTACTAAATAATGTATACAATATACACACTAAAATGTATAAAAGTTGATTCCACCCAGAACGGCGTAATTAAGGAAATTGAGAGAGTTCAAATAACAGCCGCAGGTTTCCCGGTAAACTGTCACGAGAAGAAAACATCGACTGGGACGGGTGCCGACAATGCATCATGCTTATTCGTCTAGAGGTGCAGTTGAGGAATCAAAGCAATTAAGCTTTGAAATTTGCCACATCCGCCCTATTCTACCGATATCGCCCAAAGTAACTTTTTCTAATTACCAGAAATCAAAAGAAAACATTGCGGAGTTGGTGTTTTCACGACACAAATAATGCCGTTCAAGTGGTGAAAAAATTGTTTTCGACGCATACTGTTAGGTACTAAAATGACACCCTTCAAAAGGTGAAGAAACCTTGGGAGAAATAACTCTGAATTGTGATTATGTGTGTACCTTAGAATGACAAATAAAAACTAAGTTCCTATCCCGGTTATTTTTCGGTAAAAATATACCATACCCCCTCATACACAACCGCACACATGCATTACGCAATAATTATTGCGATTTAATAATCCATTAAACTTTAGTATTCAATTTTTTTAATTCTTGGTTTTGCCTTTATTAAAATTATGCCGTATGATGGAAGACCAATTACTTTAATATGTCAATGACGGTATCTATCTCTTTTATTTTTTCGTGGTGGTCGGATCTAAAAATAATAATTTAATATAACGATTAAAAACATGACCGAATTAACCTTTTCCACCATAGGTCCCTGATAATTCCCGTGTATTCTAAACGTGGTATAATCAAAGCAAACTAACCCCTCTCCTGCGTGATTTCTATAACAGTTTGTCACCTACAAATGATCCAAGATTACTGCTAAAGTAGAAGAATAGATTTTTAATGGATAACAAGTAGAGTAAGGGCCCTGTATCATTTCCCTGTGACACTCCTGATGTTGCATTTGTTTCAAATAAACTCAGGCCATGGCAGCTACTTTTTTACGATTAAATTAGGGCCTTATCTAGTAAGTAGCTTTTTCTTTAACACCATTATTTCTTACTTCGTGTATTACTTTCACGTAAGGCTTTGATCTTGAAGACTTTCCTGATACCGAAAATACATTAACTCAATGATTTCCATCTCCGGTTTCAAGATATTATAAATTGAAAGACCATGTTGAGTTGCAAAGCATTACTTGCTTTTTCTTAACCTGTGCTAGTAACGGCAAAGTATATTCCCTAAGACGAGAAGTGTCATTATGTTGCTGCCAAGGATATTTTCTAAGATTTAACAAGATATCGATATTAAAGAAATCAGACTTTAATTCGTGGGGTCCTCCCTATCGTCTCGTTTGTAGAGAGGTGTAATGAGTGCATCTTCCAGTAATTAGGCGTTGAACCTTCCTCTATTGACGCGTGAAAAACTGTTTTTATGCTAGGTGTGATGCCTTACCTTTTTTTCTTCCAAACTTGGAGCTTTATACATTATATTTTAGTACTGTTTTTCTAGTCCCTTCTGGAACAGTAGTAAGAGCTCGTATTCGCTCACACCTGTAAGCCCTTCAGCTGTATGAGCTATTCATTTGGGCGTATACTACCTTGATCAAAAAGTTCCCGGAATAACCACCGTGTGGCGCTCCCATCGTTCCGATTTGAGTTCTGTTTTTTTGTTAAATTGGTACATCTGTTGTTGATATTCCCTTTAAATCTTAGTGTCATAACTTGACATTTGCAAAAGTTACGGTCGGTTTTCGGTATGTCCATCAGTGCTTCCTGCGATTTTTCCATTACTTCCTCTCGGCTGCTAAAACGCGTTCCCCGTAATGGTTTTTTAACTCGATTGAACAGAAAGAAGTCACAGGGAGCCAAATCAGGTGAATTCGGTGGCTGTTGGATGGTATTTGTTGCATTTTTCGTCAAAAAATTACGAATAATGATAGCACTGTGCGACGGTGCGTTATCATGGTGCAAAATCCACGAGTTTTCTGCCCACATTTCTGGTCTCTTTCGGCGAATTGCTTCACGCAAACGTCTCATAACGCCCAAATAATACTCTTTGTTTACTGTCTGGCCTTCTGGCAAAAATTCATGATGCACTACACCGTTGTAATCCATGAAAACCGTCAGCATTGCCTTCTTTTTTGACTGAAAACGACGTGGTTTTTTTGGTCTCGGCTCATTTGGTGAACGCCATTCACTTGCCTGATGTCTGGATTGCGTGTCGTACTCATAAACCCACGTCTCGTCTCCAGTAATGATCCTTTTGATGAATGTGGGATCGGATTCAGCCTCGCAAATCATGTCTTTTGCGACGTCAACACGGTCTCTTTTTTGCATGAAATTGAGGTCTTTTGGCATGCTACACGACGGAAACCCAAATCATTAACCACAATGTCTTGGGCGGATCCATAGGCAATGTTCAAGTCCTCCGCTATTTCTCTGATGGTTAATTTGCGGTTATTGACCAACATTTCTTTTACTTTATCAATTTTTTCACCGACTTTCGATGTCGATGGTCTGCCACTGCGTTCATCATCTTCGATTGACTCACGACCACTTCTGAACCGCTCGTGCCACTGGTAAACGACCGTTTTTTTTAGAGAATCGTTGCCGAAACACTTTTCCAACATTTCCAACGTCCGTGCGCCACTAAATCCGTTTTTTACGCAAAATTTAATACAAGTTCGTTGTTGCAAATTTAAATCCATTTCTGCAATTGTAAAAAATCGCCAACACACACAGAGATAGATGTACTCTTGGCTACGTAACTTTTGCAAATGTCAAGTTATGACACTAAGATTTAAAGGGAATATCAACAACAGATGTACCAATTTAACAAAAAAAACAGAACTCAAATCGGAACGATGGGAGCGCCACACGGTGGTTATTCCGGGAACTTTTTGATCAAGGTAGTATGTTTGTGGTGTGTGTGGTTGGCTGGTTCCCATATCATTGCTATCAATATTTCAATTTAACTGCTACTTCAAGTGGTAAAGAATCAGGACTCTTGAAATCACTGTCTACAAATTTCGTAGATTTTTATATAAACATAAAGAGTGAATATCCTGAAATCATCTAGGATATAAAATCACGTACTTATGAATCGCTTTTTACAGCCTTCACCGTCATACAGTTTTAATTTAATTGCCTATATTTGCACAAGGATGAACATTTGTAAATACTAACGGAACTTTTTTCTGTGACAGAACATGAGGCTCAAATCTTTTTAAGAACGCTTGCACTAATGTAAATATTGCGGCAATTTTTTCCATTGTGGACAAATGTGATGAAAAATTAATTAGAGAATTATAGATGCAGTTTTATGTGAGGGGACCCAAAAAATTACAGCAAATTAAATCCCCAGGTCAGTAAGCATACGAGATTAATTTTCTCTTTGGGCAAATTTTAATTCTGTGACAAGTCAAACATTGCAAATGTTCGACATTGGGTGCCTGCGCTACACGAAGAAAAGTTTTTTGGCGAAAGGTTGAATGTGTATATTTGTAAAATAAATGCAATGTGTGGGACCTCTGTATGCCCAATTACCCCTCGGTAAATGAATAAATAATCATACTTCCATAATTTCTGCCAAGGCTGATATCATTCGCGCCTCCAACTGAATAACAAGCATCGTTGATAACATTCTCATTTGACTACTTTTATTGCCTTCTAACCGACTAAATATCAATGGAGCTGTAGGTTGAATTTATTAGGGCAGCAAAAAATAATGTAATACATGCAAAAAATCAACGGATAATTATTACAAGAATTAGTTACGCTCTCAATCAAGCAGCTGTATAAAAGTAACTGTAAAAATGTATCACCACAATTCAATGAATCCGATTATTAGTGGATATTCTAAAATCTACAACGATTTAAACTTCAAAAAATATCTTACCGTAGAAATATGAATTTAAATTGTTAAAATGTTGTTACGTTGAATTAATTCAGTGGAAACAATATTTAAACCCAAAAAATATCAATTATATATCTTTAGCGATAAAGAATTTAAAAACTCAAAAATAATTGCTGAAATTAAAATGTTGATTTAGATGAAATTGATATCTCTGCGCAACAAGACACAAAAAAGCATTTAACGCCTCTACGGTAAACCTCACTCTGTGAATTACAAACGTTCTTTCACCCTAAAAAAATACTAAAAAATGAACCCCAAAGCTTAATCAATTTATTTTTTAGAAAATTTATTTGGAAACTGTTTCAAACACGGTAGTAGAAAATTAATGTATACTTCCACTAGGGGATTAAATAAAACCCTAAATTTCATTTAGAGGAAACTGGGGTGGGATAAGGTACCTAGTGTTTGGAACAACTTCTGTATGCATAATTAATAAGAAAAAATATCTAAATAAAGAGTAGTTTTGCATTAAATGTTTCAAATTGAGCTTGTAATTTCAAAAAAGTATGAAAAAGTTGTTTCTTAAAATGAAAAAATCAACAAAGCATTTTCCTAATTGCGTTTATTCTAATTGTAATTTCATGGCTGGATTATTTCGCAAATAACTAGGGACACATATTCTACGCCCTGGGTTCCGCTTAATGGGCATTTGGCTAGCTTTATGTACACAACTCTCGAAAGCTTACCCTTATGTTAAGTCTAATACAGCTCTATGCTTGCATTAACACAATGCCGCGCAAGCCGCCGCTAGTTCACGTGTCGGGGAATGGTGGGGCAACAGCCATAAATGCACGACCATCTTCATGTACTATGGAGTTGACCATTTATATGTTTATTATCTTGTAAACAAAATCACTCCAACATATAAATATTTAAATAATTACAAGGTCTTCTAAAACCGGGAAAGATATTTATGATAAGTTCAAGGCCACTTTTGGCGATAAAACCATGGGACGATCAGGTGTTTTTGTGTGTCACATGTTGTTCCTGGAAGATAGAAAGGATGTTGAAGACGCTGAACAATTAGGACACCACTCCTACTCAAAAAGTCACGAAAATATTGCTAGATTGAAGGCTTTGTTGAACAGGGTTCACAGATTAAGTGTTAGCATGGTTTCTGATGAACTTGGCCTCCCTAAAAGTGATGTGCATCGCCTTATGACCGAAAACATGGGCATGAGAAATGTGAGAGCGAAGTTGCTGCCGCTAGTGCTCTCGGACGAACTAAAGAAACTCGCACGCGGATCTGCCAAGAGCTTCTCAACTAAAATTCAACATTCAGGATCCGAATTGTTTAGACAATACCCCAACAGACTTCTTCCACTTCTCCCACCTCAAATTTGCGTTGAACGGACGACACCACGGCTCGGTGGAAGCGTTACAACAGGCTTTGACGAGGAAGCTTAGCAAGATTCCGGACACCGCCTTTTAGAAGGCGTACGAGGCGTGGAAAACCCGCTGGCAGCGGAGTGTGTACGCACAAGGGTGCTACTTTGAAGACTTTTGAGTGAATGCATCAACTCTGGCGATAATATTTTTCTTATCACCTCAGTCCTACTACCTATGGGACGTACCTTGTACATGTGCATACATATTTAAATCATACATTAATTGTCTAAAGCATTATTGCTTGTCTTTAAGAAATTACTTACGGGTCCTTGCGTCCTTGCGTCCGATGTTTTGGCGTGCATGATTGCATATCGTGCGAAAGAAGAGATCGTGTGTGTATTTCCTTAGGTGAAATCGGATAGCTTTACCGATTGAAGATTGCAAATGTTAAACCACCAGACTTTATGATGGAGGTATCAGGTGTCGAAGTATTTTTATCAAGGCTTGAACACCACCATTTCCCTTTCCGAATTACTATTTGTTTTAGCAAGTTTTGGAAGTGGGCATTGAAACGGCGACCCCATATCACTTCAACTGATATTACACCTCCTGATTACTATTCCTAATATACGTTAATGATGCAACAATTTCAGAGTGTAAAAATCATCCGCCTTGACTGGGATCCCGGTCAAGGCGGATGATTTTTACACTCTGAAATTGTTGCATTGAAATGCACATTAGTGGATGACTCCGTTAAAAGTTACTGTTGCGGCATCTGCCGCAGTTTCTTTGGAATACATTAATGACTTAAGCTCACGCGTTCGTAGCAACCTTAGATTATTTGTAGACAACGCGTTGGTTGACTGGGAAATTAAGACCCCAGCAGATTTCGGGTGGGTCTCTAGAGATTTTAATAAAATATCGGATTGGCGCAAGGAATTGTGATCAGTGCTGAATGCAAGCAAATGCGCGTTTTGCAAATTTTGAAAAAAAAGAAGTGATGGGTAGGGCATACATCATACGAGTAGAATAAAATTACCTACGGAAGAACAGGTTGAATAGGAAGTAGTCCTAACATCATGACTTTAATGGGGTGCATATATCAGGAGAATATGCGGATCCGCTTTAAAGAAACTTGGTTTCATTATACGGGTGGTAGGGGTAAATATTGGAATCCTTGGTAGAATCCATTGATACCATAATTGGATAATCTTCAGAGAAAATCCGTTAGATTCGTCAAAAGTTATTACGATAAGAGACGAGTGAGACAAACCTTATAGAAGAATCAGGCTGGGAGTCACTTGAGACGCGAAGATAACAAGCGAGACCTAGACTTTAAGTAAAGTTCTGAACACACGAGTTATATGACACAAATGGGTATTATTAGGACCCCACACCATTTAGGGTAAGTAAGACAACAACGAGAAGGAACTAGACTCTGGTTCAGATATATGTAAGTATTCGTTCTTTTCTCGAACAATCAGGAATCATGATAGTAAAAAAATCGAAGTAATAGTAAAAATAGTAAAAGAGTCGAATTAGAAGGGAGAACAAAACTAAGCGCCTTGAAGACATCTAGTGAATTTGTAGGTGTATGCGCTTGTTTATATTAGTTGCTTGTATATGTATTCGTATGCGTGAAAGTTAAAATATGTGTTGCATGAATATATTCGTCTTTATGGGTGTGCATTAATAATAATAATAATTGGGCCCGTTCGAACAGGATCGGGCAATTTATTGTTTCAATTTCATTTTTTTATGGGGTGCCTTATGTTTAAACCCCCAATACAATTTCGTTAATTTTACAAAATACAAAATATTAGTTACATGCCATTCCTTTCCGTTACTCTCCCCGTTCTTACTTAACCTTTTTTGATAAATCTTTCCAATATTTTCCTAATCGGTTCCTCATGTAGGTTTTGCCCAATTTGTTGGACGTTATGCAAATATCCAAGGATAGCTTCCAGTTTGCGTCTTTCCTCGGCATAAATTGGGCAATAAAGGACTCTGTGTATTGCCGTGTCCTCCTCCATCATGCATTCACACGTCCCCTCCTTTTTTTTCCCTATTTTCTTGAGGTATGATCTAAACTCCCCGTGGCCCATTAAAATTTGCGTAATACCGTTTTAAGTTTTAAAGTTGATCTTCATTCTTTCCTTCACGCTAGGTAAAAATTGTCTGGTTGTTTCACCCTTTTATAATGTTTCCCATTCCCGTTCCCACATATCCAGGAAATACGCTCTTATAAAATTCCTGTTCCTGCTCCATTTCTCAGTTGGAGACAAAGCTACATTAGCATTAGCATTTTTTCGTTTGTTTTGAATATACAGGTAGTAGTTGCTTGTAGTTGCATTCTATTTTACGGCTGATGTGCAAAAATTCCTCGCCATACACTCTTGCGGTAGCTTGAGATATATATACAAATATTGCAAATATACGAAACTGTTTTAGCACCGGGGCGAAGTAATGATATGACGGTTTTATATCAGTTCCAACCATTTCGTAGACTTGGCATCGTAAAAATAGCGCATTTTGATGCATGTCTGCAATAGTATTCATAAAATCTTTTTGTAATAAATCCGTTGTGTAATTAAGATGAAAATATCGAATATTAATGCGAATTAATATGACTAAAATACGATGTTTTCGAAAACAAATATTAATTTTATATAGATAGATTATAAGAGGTTACTAAATTTCACCAGCCTATGTAAATCGAATATTATAAAGTTATGCATTCAAAAAAAAATAAAAAATAAAAGTATGTAATGACCAACCTAAATATAATGGATACTGTTTTAACGAATAAAAATAGTTTCAATGAGGGTTATGTACCTTTTGAAAATCCAATACTTTCCCGAATAAGTATAGAATTAATGTACATCAGCATGCAAAATTAAAGGTATGTGTGTATAATTGTTGTGATTCTCACTATGGGTGGGAGTGGTGTGTGCTAGATTCTAGTTGCGATATACTGAGCCTCCCTCTATTGACTTAGGAAAAAACTTTTTTTAAACGGGTACTCGTTTTCAGCTAACGATATCAATATTCTAGTAGATATTTCTTCTTAATTAGGTGCTTTGTAAGTTACGGATCTATTGTTTCATTCCTTTCTTTGACAGTGTTATATCACTCACGTGTCCTTTAGGTGATTGAGGAAGCTCATTTGTGGGTTGATATCTTTATTGCAGACGCTCCGAAATATTTCTTTTTTTCACCCTGTCTGTCATAATTCCGCCATTTGTTACCTTCAAAGAATGTATATTTGAACTTTTACCCTGTACATCTCTAACCTAAGACCAGAAAGGCTTGGGTTTTCCTTAAGATATTTGCATAATTTTATTTTTGAATGTGTGAAGGGATTTTCGCGTGATCATTTTTTCACCGCGACATTCTTTTAGTTTCTGTTCAGTTGTAATCATAAAAACTACGTCATTAATTTTTTTCAATCTGTCAGTAACCTTTCTTGATTTTTTAACCCCGCTGTGATTTCTCCATTGTACTACCTCGTTTCCTTAATTTCGCATTTAAGTTTGAAAGGAACATGCGTATACATTCCATCACGTATACTATTTAATAAAGCCTTCCAATGCCTCTCCACATCAGCGGAATGGATTTTATCTATAATTATTTTTCCCTAAGTCCGCTTAAGTTTGCCTTATTGAATAGGTATACTTAACACTTTTCCTTGTTCAATTCGCGAATTCAGTTTTTGTCTGATCAGGAATAGCTTTATGGTCGCGAATGCCGTCCATTATTTCAATGCCCGTGATAATCTCGGTTGAACATGTGGGAAATATACGAGTACTCTTATAAAGTCCTCCAAGGAGTAACAGCGCATAAGGTGAGAATCGCACTGAGTTTTTCATTGCTAACACGCTCTTATGTACTATCCAAATGTTTCTGCGCCTGAAATACTTTATTTTCGTAGTGAGGTGAAAACTTTAGCTCAGAACGTTTTAATTTAAGGGCAATAAAATATCCAAACACAAATTTTCCATCCCTGGCAGAATTTTTTTTTGCCAAACCGCTAACGTCCTAATATTTAACTCTAATTAAAGAAGAACTGCCTCCTCCCCTCCCTCTTAACGAGTACGCCTTGGTTGTTGCTAGAGTCATACAGGTACTAGGCGAAATAAATCGAGAATACGCCTTAAAACTTAAACCCAGCACATTGTAGAAATGTTCAGTCAAAGAAAACAGACGAAAATATGGAGAAAACTAGCATAAATGAATAATCCTCTATAATTACAAGTGTTTAATCTAAAATGGAGAAGAATAAATGAACAAGAACTTAGGAGCGAGAGGTGACTAAGGTCTTCTTTTTGCCAATTGGAAATAAGGTTCGATGCACACGTCCCTTCTTTGGACGTGAGGTTCCGCAGCTGTGCCGTAATTACGGTCTCCTCAATTCCAATTCAAATGCAGGTACACAAATACCTCCGGCGATGTTACGGCACCATGTGTTTAGTTCGCCTTCGTTTTGTCGCGGGGCCGAGGCGAGAACGTGACGGTGCTGCACATACAAGTGCGGTCTCCTCACACGCCTCTGTCCGCTGGGCAGTATAGGTGTACCTAGTTTACGCGCCGCGAAAGGAATAGTTATGTCGACGTAGTTTTTGAAATTTTTATGGGTGATGTAAAAACTTATCCAGATATATGAAATGCATTGTCAGGACAGTACCTTAGCCGAACGAAGTGCATGAATAGATGTTTGTTGGCTGTAATGCAGTAGATTTAATGAGGACGTGAAAGATGGTTGGCGTCATATTTGTCCAGGTACCTAATACCATCTCGGATTAAATTTTGTGGTCTTATTTTATCTTTTATTTGAAGACGTTTTTAATAACACCCGGGAAATGCTGGTGAAATGTGAAGATCATTCGTGTTCGTCATCCATTTTTCCTGATGATCTTTTCTGTGACATCCGCGAAACCTATCCCAGGAAGAGTTGTTGGGTTAGCGAGTGTAGCCTGTCATAACGCAACGAGTCATGAAAAACTAACTGTCGAGATTACCGGCGCCGCAAAAACCTTCGTTGAGGGATCGGAGCATTATACGTGTAGTTCTCGGATACGCGCTTTGAAGCGGATTCAAGGATCTGAACGCGGGACTTTCGTAGAGGTCGCCATTGAATGGGGGTGGGTTGGAGGGCGAGCATGTGCGGAAAGTGAGAGGCAGTTGGTGGTAAGATACGGAGCTAAGCAGTTGGAAGTGCCGGGAGCTATAAGACACACGTGCAGGTGTTGAACGTGAGTGGCTAAGCGAAGGCGGAAGGAACGCTGCCGTGAGTCGATCCAAGACCGTCGTCCCTAATGAAAGGTAAGAGGCGAAAACTCATTCTACATAATTTCATGCAGCATTATTGGGTCCTCTGTTTTTATTGGCTTGCCATTCAATTCCTAGCCGTTAAGTGGTCGTATATTTATTTTCTCTTTTCATTTTAACGTTGCATTTGTCACTGTGATACACGCTATTATGCGATCCATCTGCCGTTGCTATAATTGAAGTGCATTATTTGCCGTTCTCAACCTGTCAATGTTGCCATTTTAACACAAAACTCACATGCACTCAGTCTTGATTTTCTTTAAAATTTGATGAGGTCAGGAGGTGGACATTCAGAACACACCGCGAGTTAATCCGTGAAGTACTTAATTGGCTCCCAATGCACTTGGACGCGTCAATTGAATAGTATACCTCTTAACACCCTCATCGTATCATACGTAATGATGATTGTATTTAATCCCTTGTTCATGTGAGTAGCAGCCGTTCACTATCTCTAGTTGTTCTCGAAAAACGAAATCTTAAAGCTATCCTCTCCACACTATCTCTCTGATCTTAAATGAATGATCATGTATTCGATTGTAATTTGGGATATTTGGGAAATGTGCTTAAAGCCATCATAAGACTAATTGGTCTCAAATTTACTTAAGAGATTCCGTCTAAAAATTAATATTCGTTTTTCGGGTCCCACCCCAAATCTTTCAATAATGTTGTCATGCCAATAATGCTGTCTGTGGCATAAACTCCTTTGATAAATCTCGCTGCCCTATGCCTGCACGCGAACGAACTCTTATATTAAACCTGCCTCACGAGGATACCAGATACTGGCTGCATACTCAGTGTTGGGTCTAACAAGCTAGAAGTAACATCGTTATTTTATTTTCTCACCACATTTCCCTGATACTCTCTTGACGAATCCTAATTTTCGTTTAGCTTCTCAATATTTCTGTCTAATATGCTTACCCCATGAGTGATCATGGGTAAGAGTGATGCCTAGATAGTTAATAGATTCTACATTTGTTAGCTCGATGGTTGGAAGTCGTCGAAATAGTAAACGTTGAGGGATGGAATGATGGAACTTGCACTGTGTAGCAGACTAAAGTTACGTTTGGGACGACTCTTAATAATGGACGAATAGTAATCGAAGGTGTGAGGTATTGGAAGCATCAGGGTATGAATGGCTGAAGTCACGGGTTGCATTTCGGGGAAGAGATATGATGACGGGCAATGGCCATAAAATGCACCGATCGGTAGATTAGTTGTGAAGTATTTGGGCTGGCGGTAGACCTGAAGAGCACTCTTGAATGCAGAGGACAGAGCCAAAAAAGCACCGCTTTAAGGTCAAGAGGATCACGATTAGCAGTATGGTGGTCAAGTAGACCGACTTTGGCCATCTCCTCTCCGACGATCCTTTGAATTGGCTCGCGATGTTGAGCATGCATATTTACAATAGATTATACCAGCTTACCTCGATTTAACAGAACAATTAATAAAATTTGCGAATATTTAAAGGCTATGTTACTTTAAAAAAAATGATATTTTGTCAAAAACCATAATACTGTAGAAGCTGTAAAATGAAAGTAATTTTGTATGGAAGCCTTTTCTGCAGGTTATATTAAATCCGATTTTCACTCTTGAATTAGATAGAGAACACCTACTCAATGAGAAAATTGTAGCGATGATCAGCGATCGATGAAATTTGTGACTTTTATGCCAATATATTCTCTTTAAGCTAATCATATCTTAAGAAGCAGGAATGATTGCTTTGTTCTGGCGTCTGACTTCCTTTTGTTTGCTTCTATCTCGGAAAGATTTGTCTACAGGTTCATCTGCATCGACATCAAATGCACTCTCTTTGCCCGTTGCTAATGCCCTCGCCAATAATGACAACATTGCGATTGAAAAAAACAGTTATGAATTTGTACTGAAAGATACGGATGGCGTGAAACTAGCGATGAGATAAGTTTCCTCAAAAAGCCACTGGCATTTTCTTTAGCTCCCACTTTATTTCCTCCTTTTGCTTCAATCGAGGTGCGTCACACACGGATCCACCATGAGAGAAAATATTCTCTCCTTGACTCATGAAAAGGGGAATGAGTAAGACTTGAGTCCTCTGTTGGGAAATTGTAGTCACAGTCAAATTCAAAGACCTGCGGGAGATGCCACGATAGTAACTTTCAACGGAGTCATCCGCTAATGTATTTCATTTGCAGTCTGACTTTGCTGCTTTCATTCATTCTCTTATAGCATTCAAACACGAAAATTTAACTTATCAATCACCATGTGTTTTCATTTCTAAAACTTACCCATATGCGGGCAGTTAGACGTCAGCCATATTTATCTTAGTTTTAGAATTTTTATATAAACCTTTTTTTCTCTGAATATTTCTTGCATTCTAATCTGCATTACCCTCCAAGCAGCCACTAGGCGAGTGAGAGGGAGTGTTCAGACGCCAGCCATTTGAGTAAACTCTCCTTTTAGACAAGACTAGATTAGTAGCACTAGGTATATCGAAAGAGTTGTAAGTTATGTTTTTAACTGTTTTGATATCGAATTGTGCGAAAGAAAAATAAATCCTGATATCAACTGCCAATCAATTTCTCTTAAATTCCTATTTTTGACTCGACTGCCTCTGTAATGCCATCTATGTCAGTGTTAAGTTTAAATGATTCGTTTTTCAAAAATTATAAGTCTCAGTTTAACGTGCAAGTGATGCAAAAGATGCGTTAATCTAATGACATTGTGGTAAACTTGTCTAAGGAAACAGCAGAAAATGAACCCAAACACCCTGAAAATCTGGTTTCCAAACACCTAAAAGTTTATTTCTGGGTGACTTTTTCCATCATCGCCAATCAAAATTTGGATTTAGTGTGCTGCAATGTGACCACAACTATTCCATCAATGTGAAATTCACGAAGATGTGCAGTGATATGACGTGCAAAATCGTGCAGGCCAGGCCGTACCCGCCGCCGCCCCTCCCCTCTTGCGAATATTATGTAGATGTACGATTAGATTGCTATGAGGAGGTTTTTTCAAAATGTCATATGTTGTCATTCATTCCAGTCTTCCTGTTGGTTACATCATAAAAAATTAAATTCACGGTCTTCTTGCTCTAGGTTTAAGCACACATTCATATTTAGCTCCCAAACTCAGTGTAAACGATCGAAAGTGACTTGCTCACTGTTCCCGTTGCACACCCGTGCATCGATTTCGGAATGGGAATTGGCCACGTCATACGCAAGCGAAGACCATTCAGGCACTTGCGGGGAACTACGGACAGCTGGTCCGATTCATGCTCACCTGATCGGTCAAGTGCCGCTGAAGTCGGGAAATAAGAGCGAGAGGCTTATAAAATTGCAGCAAAGGGGATTTAGTGTCGCCAGACTGGTAACATGTCCGGCTGAATACACGATCAGTTTGAATTTGTTTCAAATTTGTAATTTTAAAATTTGCGACATCAATTCTACCTACGACATCCAGTTCCTCGGTCCTCACGAAATATTTATAGGCTGTGTCGCTATGTAAATACACAGAGCGTATAGTGCAGGTCTTTCAAATTTATAACAATCATTATTTCAATCCTTAGATGGTTTTGGTAGTTTACTGCAAAATTCCATTCTTTTTCTCGTCATATTTGAGTACATCCCTATCGCGGTACTGCAGTCGATTCCGTGACTTTAACGCTCGCTCACAACTGCGGCAGTTGGATTCCGGCCCGATCATGTTGATCTGCACCATCGGTTCCTTACGGTGAAACTGCTGACTTCACCACTGTTGCTGGGTAGTTCTTTATCAAGGATTCGCAGCCCTCGTCTCTACGTTCCAGAAAAATTCGATGCACGCGTATGATTTTTCCAACGCTGAAAATGTTTGCCGTCTCTGCCGCGGAATTCAATTAGTGACCTTTACGTCCCATGGTTCTTTCCTCCTTGAATTTCTGACCGCTTGAAGCGAATGAGTATATAGTGGAGTGAAAATGAAGGGATAAGACAATCTTTTTTCGTAAACCAATTTGCAAACTAAAGCGCGGGATCTCTCAGTTATCTAATTTTGATTGAGCTGAGGTGTTGAAAAATTAATTCTCATACATTCATTGGTGACAACTGCTGATCCCTCTCTGAAGTGCTGGAAATTCTATGAAATGCCATTTTGGTCTTAGAATTGATGAAGCCCTGACGTTCACCTCCCCACGGTAGAGAGGTTTGTTGAATAAATGTCCAACGACGCGGGGGCAGAGTATCTCCCGAGATAAGGAGCTCCCTTCTATCAGTGTCAACAGCCTCTTCAGTGGGTGCATGAGAGGAAGAAGGTAAGGCACCCTGTTGCCCTTGGATTGGGGAACCACTGGTATAAGTGGAAGAACCTTGCAAGGCCAACGGCAAAGGAGACAGAAGCAAGAATATCCATTCAAGACCAACGTGGTATTTACTTATGAATATTAAGAGAACATGAGCATAGGAAAGATAAAGGGGTTGAGAATATTTTTGAAAGAATAAATCACTGGCATTTTCATAGAAGCAAAATCTGTTGCGCACGAATGATTTCAGCATTATGAAAACTAATTAACTTGAAATACAAGCTGTACCGAGGAAATTAGAGAGAGGTTATCTATAGATACGTAGCTTTTGAACACTTACTAGGACTTTTGACAGCAATTAGAATTCAATTAGAACAAAGAAAGGGATTTTGCCATATATTTTGTTTGTAATGTGATGTTTCACAGCAATGGAACATTTTATGAGAGCTTGGCAGCTAGGTAAAATATGTGGAAATAGAGGCCATTATTATTATGCGGTATCTACCGATCAAAGTAGGTTTTGGATGGACGCAAAATATCAAATAACTCTCTTGTCTCTTCTAACTAAACACAATCCAACATCCTATATAACGGTAAAAAATATGAAAAATACTTTGAAAGTTTTGAAATATCTGTGAAGAAGAAGGTTTAAGTGGACTGTGACTGAAGCATGAGAAAGTGCTGATGAACATAAGAGAAGGAAGAAAACTTCTGTGAGAATTCAAAAATAGAAGGCATCTCTACTTTTAATCTTAATTATCAGAAATATTACTATTTATAGAAGTTGATTTACTTATATAGAGAATAATAAACAATCTCTTTGCATTATATCTTAACAGTTTTCCCATTTCCTTACATAAGTATATGTTTCGCATGCCATAACTTAGGTGATACATTAATATTTTAAGCTGATGCACATAAAGGGTTGCTGGAAAATAGCTCCAATTATATTACAATGGCGTTTTTTTCACATTTTAATGATTAAATACAGAAGAACAATAATAATACGAATGTCTTTTGTCAATTGAAAATTCGTTTTCGGGTAAGTTTATTTATGCGTGAATATTTCTAAAGGCCTAATTTTCCTCTATATAATAGAGAAGATTTTATTTAATACCAGCTTATCAATTTCGTGGCTGAAAATGTGTAGGATTCAGTTTCAATTAACTTAGATACGAACTTGCCCACGTATATAATTATGGAAGCATGCTAACTACACATGCTAATGCTGGTTAAATAATTTTGATTTAACCATATTAGATTCCTCTTAACTCGCACACAATTACGCGTTTATATGTAATTTACTGGAAGCGATGGTTTATTTATTAGCTAATCAGGAGAAACGTATGGCATTTGAGCAAGATAAGCTGACAATACAAGTGAAATCCACTATGGAGGTAAAAACATTTGAACACGCAGTTTTATTTCATTTGCCAAAATTTTAATGCTATTTTGAATGATGGATTGCTTAAAATTCAGCTCAACCGGAAAATGCGCTATTTGTGGTCTCTCGTGACCCTTAATGAGAGACTTGTTTTTAGAAATATCGCGCACGTTTTTAGAAATTACGTGCACGTTCAATTCGAAAAATATTAATTTCATTTTCATGAGCTCTACCACTCGTATGTACATTTAAAAAAGAAATTATTTCTGAATTTAATGGACGAAGGCAAAAATATGAAGTTATAAAATTAAAAATATTATTCACGCAGAGAGGCGCTTCATCATATGTTTTTAGAATCGATTTAATTTCCCTGTCTTCACTCTCTCGAAACTCTTAGGAGGTTATTCGGAACTCTTCGCATTTAGCCTCCTCGTTTTCTCATTTTCTTCGGATGCGTTTCCTTTCTGCAATGCTACCTTTTTTTACAGACATAACAAAGTTTTTCGCGTTCTCCTCCTCAAGAATTTCTTGAGTGATTCTGAAATGTCTAATTTAGCTCTTTCTTCTTATGATGTTCCATGTTAACATTTGTATTTTAAATGAAAAAAAATTACAGTATTCTAGTTCTGGCAGCAATTACATTGTATTCTATTATTATCCCCGAGTTTAATTCATTCCGCATATCGTCCCTTATCCATACACGGTGGCTTTCCCATTTTGAGTTTACAGTAAGTCCGCTCTCTAAACTTTTTAGAAAACTTTCATAGCCTCTTGCCTCAAAATATTCAATCAAAACGTAGCCCGTCGTTGGCGTAGACTTGGAATTATAAATTCCCAATAGATTCCAAATATCCCTCAATCAATCTCTCCACGAGAAGTTTGCCCTTCCCTTCCCACCGCGCATGTCTAAACGCCCTCTCCACCCTCTCGGAAACTACATCCTCTTCCTTATTCTCCCCTCTGCTTCCCTTTTTGTTTTTCTTTGCTCTCAAGATAATTTCTCCTATATGCACACGCGCCCGTAGATATGCTTGCATGATCCGATTTCCGGGGCGGGAATGGAGTCCGCAGATTGGTATTCATGAGGAATGAGGAGAGAGAGAGGAGGGGATATGGTGGTGTGACAAGAGAGTGCCTCTGATCTCCCCATAAGGAGTGAAGGAGGGTGGAGAGGGTGCGAGAAGACCGCCGCCGTCTTTGGATTAGAGGTTTGGGGAAGAGAGAAAGGGAAGATAGTGGGGAGCGTCAAAACAGTTAGTTGGGTATGGGCAAGTTCGCACGTGAGACGGGCAAAAAAGATTGATGGGACTAGATGCCAATACAGATGCCCTTTGCTTGATTTCTACGGCATGTGGGGAGGAAAGAAATTTTGTCTTGCGGATGGTGTGACCAAGGAAATGATACAAACTCGCTAAGTAGTTGATTTTTTTCTGCGGGTGATGAGTATTAACAAAAATGTGGCCTTAAAAAACCAGTCGCATCCACCACCCTCAGCATTTGCTCTTTCATATGTTTTATTAATTGCTAGCGAAAGGATTATTGGTTGTTATCTCTTAGCCAATACTGAGAAATTTTGATATGACAAGTGAAAAATGTTAACGGAAGTATAGTAACACTTATACACATATCGTTTTTGACTTATAAACTTTTATCTCATTATTTGCAGTACAACTTATTATGAGTGTATGGGAATTCCTACATGGCGTAAGTCAGTGATCTAAGGTACCATAGAATTACCGTAGAACTACAAACAGTTACTCGAACAAAATAGTTCTGAATACTCACTGAACAAAATAGTGTGGCTACAAGATCTCCGATGAAAGAGGAGATAGGACGGAAAGATAAGCGGAGAGCACCGTGGTGAAAATAAACAAAAACTCATGTCCGAAGATTCCCTACTTCCAAAATCCTGTCTAAGCACTCAAAAGGGACAAGTGATTGAGAAAGTGCGTCGAGTGGCGTGGTTCGCTCGTCCGCGGGAGTTGTCGAAAGGAATACGAGTGGGGGTGTGGAGAAGGGGTCGGGGAACGCTTCGCCTCGAGGGGAACGGAAGGAAGCGAGGACGATAGGCGCCCGAGGACACATTCCTCCCAATCAAATGACCTCATAGTGTAATTCTAATCCTCCCTCCCAGTCACGTCCTCAATCTCGCGCGAAAGCCCACTCGCCGAGAAAAAACCCCTCCGCGCACAGACATTCTTGGGGCCGCGCCTTCACTTCGTCACCCCCTCTCCCTGCCGCCGTCCATTTCCCATATTTCCCCTTCCTCCCCCCTCTCTTCAAATTCGCTTCACTCACACACTCGCAACTCACTTCAAACCGCTCTCCTCTCCCTTTCGACACGCCCCTCACCAGCCCGCCCGGCCGCCAGGGCCCGCCCGGCCGCCTTCGACGCCCCCAGCCTTCCCCTAACCAAACCTCCCAGGCTAAAGCAACCTTGTTTTGCCAACATCGTTTCCCCGAGGCTATTGTCTCGCCTAATCCCTCAGTCCTATCTGGAGATATTGTTTGGAACAAGGCACGTTCCCAGCTGCTGGCCCCTCCTCCCCCCCCCCCAACTTTTCTTCGTCTTAGCTCTGCCGTTTCCGAAACCTTTTTCCCTCCCCCACCCGCACCAGGTCCTTATCCACAATATTTTTATTTTGCTTTTTTCTATCTCGTGATCTCTCACGAAAAGGATTTTTTTGGAAGGAGCTCACGGGCTCACTATTGCTTGTTCCACCGTCTGAGGTGTATCCCGATAGAACAGCATATCCGCCTCCTTTCCCCTTTTGATGCGATGTTTATTGTTTTAATTCCTGTCGGAAGGTGGGCGGGTGGGTGGATGGATGGTTCCGAGGGATTAGCTTGTGGCTTGATATTTCCCGATAAGGACGGATTGCATTAAGATACCATTGTTGTCGAGAGTTGAAGTGTTTTCTGGATGGGGAGCTTTCGTCGTACGATTTGCGTCAAAGCTTTTTGAGCGATTATGGCTGTTTGTTCTCATTCCGGGTGGAGAGGGAGGCGGAACTCGCGGGAAAACCTTTCTTCGACGTCGATTGCTGTTCGTGGGGTTGTTTTCATGTGTGAAGCCTGGCCGGGGAGTTGGTAGATGAGACTTACTTAGTTGAATCGTTAGAATGCGGATTTCAATCTCTGCACGGGATTTATGGACAATACTTTACTATTTTACTTTTTTTACTATAGATTAACTGAGATGCCATTTCCGTGCGTGATATGGCAATCTGATAATGTGAATTATAGAATAAGCTTAAGGGATGGCCATTATTTTTTATTGCTCTGAAGGATGAATGAAGACAAAAGAATTAGAATTTTAAGAAACAAGAAGGTCAGGCCAAATATTGAAGTACTGGGAATAATTCACCTTTGAGAGGTATTTTGGAAGAAAAAGGATGCATCAGTAAGGGAATCAATAAAATAGAATTTAGCGCTGTATGGATTCGAAAAATGATCTTCGAGGTGAGGGGATGAGTGTGGATAAGAGGCTTTAGAGATGGAGATGTGGAGATGAACTGTTAAAATACGGAGGAATAACTGGGACAGAGAGGAAGCTTTAAAAATTGGCGGAAGGAGAGGCAAATTTTATAGGACAGAATAAAATAAGCGGAGAATATATCGAGAGACAGCGGAATGTTCAAGACTGTAAAACAAATAAATGGTTAGGTAAGCGGGTAAGAGGAAGTAGGAGTGTCTTAGTCGGTATGAAGGCCGTTAGGGAATTCTCTGTGGTACGTAAAAAGAAATGGTTGATATGGACCATCCAAAATTTTTTTGTAGGAAAATGACTATCGTTAAATGGGTCAATCACTTCATTTTCCTGCGTATGAATGCCTCTTTAACTATTAGATGCACATTTGTTATTGCTACATTTTCTGTAATACTTAAATGAAAATACGTTTGGTTTCCATATAAATGTTATGTTATGCTCGTAAGTTAGCAGTTGTTAGGAATATATTTGGTAGCCTTAGCGATTTTTCTATCAATCTATTTACAGTGTATATGTGGTATGTAAAGTTGCATTACGTAGACCTTTCAAGCCCGAATTTAACCGTTGTAGTCTTAATATTATTTCATACTGGAAAGTATTTCATCAATTATACGTTCTCCAATTGTAAATTACACATTTAGCTAAGTTGCTGAACTTCTTGGTTAGCTCTAAGGTATTACCTGAGCGTAAAAAAGTCTAATTTCTCAACACCAATGACATGTAGATATTCCAAAAATAGTTTTGTGTGTACACATTCAATTTTTCACTTCTTTTAGTTCTGTAGTCATCAACCTTATTTGCAGTTAAAGAAACGAGATTTTATTTTAAATTTCGCGGGAAAAACATTAGGCTGTTAAAAACTTTTTTGAATTAGTGAGTTCAGTTTGACTACTAGAAATTATTTCAATCTCGTTGCTTCAGCACAACCAGGTTTGAGGAGATGCATTTTTTATTGCGCTGTAATTTTAAATGTTCATAAACTCTAAAAGGAATATATATATATATATATATATATATATATATATATATATATATATATATATACAAGCATCCCGCTGCAGAGGCTGTGCATATAGCATACTGAAATTTAATTGACAAAGTTCATACACATGAATATCTATCGCATTTTTAGTAGCGAAACATATTCCTTGAAGCCAGTATCGTATTTTTGCTCAGTTACTTGATTTTAAATCAGTTAAGGTAAGCTTGTGTTGGACGCAGATTAAAAACGCCTACATTTCTTAGCCTCAAATTACAAGAAACCACCTGGCGCACACTGCAATAAACTGTTATTCAATACCGCCTTCATCCAAACTCTTCCCGTGCAACATACTAATCCTTCAATGCAACAATTTGAGTGTAAAAATCATTCTTGACCGGGATCCCGGCCAAGGCGAATGATTTTTACACTTTGAATTTTTTTATTGAACTAAGCGGATGCTTAGTTCAATAAAAAAATAACTCTATTAGCGGATGTCTCCATTAAAATTTACTGTTGCGGCTCGGGTGCCGCGAGACTGGAGAGTGAGTAAGGCCGAGTCGGTCTTCGAAAGTTTAATAACACCTTTGTTAATGTATTACAGACTACATAACCTCGAGAACAATATCTTATAAAATATTTTGTGCAATAAATGAAAACGTGAGAATTAGTCCTGACAAAAATATCTGTAGGCAATGTTGTAAAGAGAGATTTTGAGGAAAAATGTAAATACGAGTTATATGAGCAGGAATTACGAGACGAGAATACGAGTTACGAGAATATGCAGCAGGAATACAGAAACTTGTCACACGTTATGACAAATGCCTTAATTTGCTTGGAGATTATGTTGAGAAGTAGTTTAAAGTATCCTCTTTCAAATAAAATTTTTTATGTTTGTTAATATTTACTTTTGTGTCTTTATTTCACGAACGGGTACTACTTTCCGGATGACCCTCGTATAAGCCAATTGTTAGCCAAAAAAGGTAAAATTGATAAAACTCCAAAGATAAAGGAAACTAAATATAAAATATTTAGAGCACGCAAAGGTTAAAAACAAAAGGTTTTGATATAATTCAATCTCATATTTTAAAAAAAGAGAAAAAATGCCTGAGTAAGAGAAAAATGTTGAAAATAAAAAAAAAATTGAACTATGCTTTAGCAAAAGAAATATTTTGAAGAAATGTTAATTTTATGGCAATATTTATTAATCGGATAAACTTCTTTTAAACGTTAATATGAACCGCTTGAAAGCTAATAAAAATGTTTTTTCAACGTTCGGCATAATAGCTGTTGGTGCATTGAAGGGAAAAATTTTAACATTACCCCAAATAAATTGACTGCGCGAAACTGACATGAAATTTGATGTCGAGGTGAGTATTATGCTCTCATAAATAATGCATGTCACGGCAGTCCCGTAATCATCATATACGTAGTAAATCGACTTTTTTAGGCGCGATTGAGCCTCATAGTTCGTTCCTTGAGAAATTGAAAAACCTATTCAGGTAGGAAATTCCTTTTTTGATCGGTTTTGATAGAGCCTATGTTCAATTTCTAGGGACGTGATGTCATGAATGCGACCGTGATAATATTTGTGTAAGCCTTGAAAATTACGGAGTAGCATGGGATCCGATATAAAAGGACAAGTGGAACAGACGCCTCCGACAAGTATTTAATGCCTCTAAATGGATCATGGCGATTGACGTTTTGACATGAATAAACTAGGTGATTTTGTATGGCCTCCAACGGATGACTCCCGCCAAACCTAATCCAATGACGCCGAGCTAGACCATGCAGTTGACGGGGAGTCATATTTTGTGTCATATTACTCTGCTTAACTAGTTGTTTATCACGCTGCACAAATAAATCCTTTTACCTATTTGTAGTAAAATATAAAGTAAAGTAAAACATAAAATTTGTAGTAAAGATAAAATATTTTATCTTTCAGTTACTTTTCGAATTTATGGTTTGTCAGTATTATTTATGTTAATGGTTAAAAAGTATTAATATTATAGATTCATTACACATATAAATACACATTGTAGAATCCTAGTAAAATATCCTTAACTTAATGACACCTCCCTGAGTAAATTTCTTGATATTACGCACAAAATCAAAATAGAAAATCATGGAAACCGTCGATTTCTATAAATAATTGAAATTAGCAATGGTATTTTTTTGGGTTTTTAAATATGGTTCTGAAAATATTTAAATTGTTAGTTAACGTGGAATAAGGAGACAAATTGTATCCATACGTAAACATATTTTGAACCTCATGAAATTTTGTGAGAATACTAAATAATGGAATAAATCTAAAATTTTTTATATGGATACAAACCTTTTGCTTATTTTCCTTTCCGGTTAAGTACAGCCAACATCCTTGTTTAAGGTTAAGAAAGGAAACTATTTATTTTTCTTATTTTATTTAAGTCTTTCTGTTCTTCATCCTAGTGTACTAATGTATTCCACGCTGTTCTATCCTTTCATGCCTTTTCCGCTTCTGAGAAAGCGATATATTGCTTCAATTTCACTATTCTCTTCCTGAACCTCGCAATATTTTCCCCTATGAGTCACTTCTACGCCCTAACTGATTAAAAGAATTTGGCAAATAAAGTGACTTATTCAATGTTAATTGCAGGGTGATTATTATTGAATTGGCCAATGAGGTCATGGGTATGGACGGATCTCCATAATATCCTTCGGACATATCAATAATACATCACTATACCATATTTTTCTTAACACATCTGTTCATACAATAGATTAATGGCACTGCTTAACCATAAGCAGAATTAAGCGCAGGGACTTGACCGTATAACTCCCTCCCTATAAAAGTGTCTGACGGACTCGTAAATATCGCTCAAACTTCACACGGAGGCGTGTGATTGACGTCAAATGTCCTGAAATTTGGCCACAAGGGGGTCAATTCATACGGCCCAGCATTTGGATGATCCGTTCATCATAGCTCCTCCAAACAGCACGATGTCTCCTCAATTGATTTTAATTGTCTGTAAAAAAATGTTTACCTCCACCCTACTTTCAAGAAAAAAAAATTATCCTTTTGTGACATCCTCATGTTGAATGTGTCCAAACCATTTATAAAATCATGCATTATATGCATATATGCCAAACTCCCTGGATACACGTGTATATCTACACATATTACCTACACACGTGTATATTTACATCTATATACAAAGAGGGGATCGAGATGGTGAGGTGGCTGTCGCACTGGCTTCCCACCCAGAGGGCCCGGGTTCAAATCCCGGCGGTGTTGAATATTGTTCAGAGGTATCTCGATCCCTACTTGAGGTGCTTTGTGGAGGGCACTTTGAGTGAGTACGCCGTCCGTCGGATGGGACGTTAAGCTGCGGACCCCTTTGGCGCCTTAGAGGCCCCCGTAAAGAGTAGGCTAATGCCGACGCTGGGTTTCTCTCCTATGGCGCAAATGACCTCAGCTGTTGGTCGCCTCCCCTTAATACTACTACTACTACAAAGAAAGTATTACGTAATTGTTGTTAATCATTGAAATAGGTAAATACGAGACATAGGGTCATTGTTATTCTGAATGCTTTGATTATATTTGTGAAGTGCATGTATAATTTATGAAGAGGTAGTAGTCCAGGGGTAGAGCGTTGGAGTACTGAGGAACGGGGTTCGATTCCCTCCCTGGGCACCCTAAGTTCCACTCAAGCTGTATGATTTCTCGGGTTTTAGATCTTCTTTGGAAACCATAGCCGGCACGAGGAATGGAACTGTCCCCATTACCCTGCTGTGTGAATTTCACACGCCGTGGGAAGTCCTTGACCTTGGGTTCATTACTGTGTTTAGGGTTTAATGAAATTAATGTATCTGTGACTCATGTAGCAAAATTTCTATTCTTAATTCCCCTCCATCCTAGTAACGAGAGCATTTTCCAGCAGGGAAAAATTATGTATTGCGATGAAATAAAGTTGAAAGAGTTTTTAAATCAATTTTACAGTGAAATTCATCATTTTTGTGCGCTTTAAATATTTGTCCTCCGAAATCATTAGAATTCTTAAACAGAATAATTGAAATGTTTGCGACTTTTTAAATAATTTTTCTTCCTGCTCATTACTTTACTGTGAATTAATATACGAAATATGATATTTATTTTAGTGAACGGTAATAGAAATGTTTTATTAAATCGTGCTTATTTTTTAAATATTTAGTACAAACTAGCATGAATTTTCCTAACCCTACCTCTATTGGATTTATTATTTATATTGGCAATAATGCACATTTATGCATTCAAACTAAAAAATGCACCCATCGTCGCTGTATACTGGTTCTGAAATGACCTTCAATTTGATCCTCATTGGATGAACGATTGCTGAGTCATCAAAGTAAGCTCAAATGATAAAATCAGCGCAAGTTTCAAGAAAGACTCAGAAGAGTCAACTCGGTTTACTCATGTTGTTTGAAATTTTTACTTTCGCTCTCGTTTATGGAGCATTCAGAACCTTAAAAACAAATAATCCTTCGCAAAAAGGTTGTCATCCTATTAGACCTCTTGGCAGACGGAAACACTGCTTAGGCACCAGCGTGGCTTGGTGATTAACCTTAAACTACCTTATAATCGCCATATTGGTTTCCATGGTGATAATACGGAAAGTTCCCGGGAAGGATCGAGGGGGCGGTGTTCGGTAACTGGGTTGCTCGCTTAATGATTTTCCCTTGGAGATAAAAGGGAAGGGAAGAGAGAGGGTGGGAAGAGGTGGAGAGAGATACCTATTTAAGGAGAAAGGGAGAGACTAGGGTGCATCGTTAAAACTGCGCCCTCCGAAAACACGTGCTTTCAAGCATAGGGATCGATGGAGAGACAAAGTATTAAAACCCATATCCTTCTCAGGCTTTACGATTGACGAAGCGGTGGGCCTACATACTATATAAAGAGGGTCGAATCCCCCCATTATGCACCGTACACATCGGCACGTAATACATCAGAGAAGTAAAAGAGGGATCTCTTGGGTGCGGGGCGGGAAACTAAAATTTATGATCCGCACCTAATGGGCCATAAAGTTTTAAGGGTCGACGAATCAGGTCACACACAATGAAGGTGGAAGGCCTTCCTCTTGCATTGCGAAGGTGCGACGGAGAAATCTAAAAGAATAACAATATACAATCCATAAACAATAAAGTCATGAGGGATACCGGATAGTTTTTCCATCGATTTGACAGTGAATTTCTCTCGGAGCCTGGATATTTGGTGCGAGAAAACGACCATGCTAAGGAGAATCATTTGTATTTCACCCGCGACAGTTCTGCTAACCAAGCTTCAGCCCGAAAATCTGGTCATCTCATTTCTTCCCATCTTAGTTACATTCAAAATCCATATCTACCTACTATGCTATCCTTTAGCTTGGTAAGCAAAACAAACAAAGTGAAGGTAAAGTTAATTGGGAGGCAAAAATGAATTTAATTGGGTATATTTTCGATGGAGCAATATTGTCTAATTTAATTTGAATATGGAAATTTTTTTCAATTGGCGTGATATAGGTTATTCCCCTCATGAGCCCAAAGTTTCAACGTCTTTGGATCTGTTTTAAGACTAGGGAGAGACCAACAAAATGAATGAACCTACGTATTGAATAAGATGTCCCACAGTGACTTTTAGTTAATTAGTCCTATTTATTGTGCCACGAAGAACTTATTATGCTTAAACTCAATTATATATTAAATAAGACGTTTCATTAGTCTTTCCCTCTAATTTATTTATTTATCCACGAGACAATTTTCCCCTTTATTTCGTCATTTGGGGGTCGGGAGTGTGGAAGGAAATGACGAAGCATTGATCCGGAACAGGCCAAAGAGTCCTAAACCGTGGTGATGATGATGATGCCCTTTCGTCATTGGTGACTGTTCGGTATTTATAGCATATTATGCGCATACAAAACTCGTACATGGCCAATTTGTAGGATAGTAACGTATAAAACTAAGCATAAACCAAGACAATACCTTTCAAAAGGGCTTAGAGCCAAGTATGGTGTAAGTTAAGCAGTTTTGAAAATCGAAGGACATTTTGCTGATCATGTGAATGAATGTTAATTACATTTATTTCATTCAATTAATATAAATTTTTTATGTAGGATTATGGGAAAGTTTGAAGTAACGAATCGTACAAATGACTCTTAATAAATTGAAGCTTTGAGGTCTAACAAATTCTAAAGGCATCTTAAATTATTCGGCGCTGTAGCTGAGAAGTGATCGAAGAGGAAAAATTCGTGTTTCTATTGGGAATTCATTTTTCACATTCTTTCAACGTGAATTTTTAATCGCCAATTATTTTCAAATCAATGAAATTCCTTTTTTATCGAGTCTTTCAAAATTTTGAACAATAGGCCGATCAGTTTTGGTTCTTGATGGACTGGGTACTCAGCTAATCTCCCGATAGCATAATATTGCAAAGTGTTAATACCGTGGATAAAATATTTCGGTATTTCTAACTCTACATACTTCATTCCATCCAGCGACCACAATTATTTCCTTCCTCCACCTCGGATAACCAGTATTCACTCTTCAACCACATTCTTCAACATTTCATAGGAACTTATTATACGTTGCATCCACTTTCCGTACATCTTCTCTCCACCTGTCTTTTCCCTCATTTCCTACGATGATCACCTCCTCTTCTTCTCTTGTTTTACATCCAACCCTAAAAAAAGGCCACAAACCACGCGGCCCCTCAAAGGATTTTAGAGTTTTAGGGCTCTCAGAGAGCACAAATGTTACTTCATACACGCATATAAATATTTATTTGCTCGTACACAAAAAAACTCACCCATACAATTGTCCCTGTTCTATACAAATTATGGAATAATAAAAAAATAAATTATAAAATATTTGTCTTTAAATAACCAATCTCTCTCTAAATAACCGGGTCTTGGGTTTGATGACATTTTGATTGCATATCGTTTAGGGAAGATAGAGTACTAGAATCTGTTTTAACTCGGAATCTACCAATAAAATTAGGTCCTATGACTATTTCCTCGTAGTTGCATGAAAATTCAGATGTTCTTCTAGCTTTCTAAAACCCTAGATCTTGTTTGCTCCCCTCGTATTTCTTATACTTACTTTTTCTTCATTTCATTGTTTTCATTCTTATTCACACTCGCATGTTAAAACCCTTCCATACACGATTAATCTCTCGTCCCACGCATCAGGTGCTAAATACAAATAAAATCAATCCTCATATTAACTGTTTCACAATTTTTTTCTGTGCATTTTTACTGAATGTTCCTGTCATTCTTTGAAAAAGCTTTATTTCCTTGAACAGCGTTGCATCGTATGCCCTTAATTATTTGCTCATTTTCCCATAATACACTTCCAGAAAACAAATGGAGCAAGATGCTGCATTTGTCACTACCCAAGGAGAGTTTGTCTTCTTTTCCGCAGCTTTCGCTTCCCACTGTGCACGAATTTTGCATGATGACTACGCAGAGGCCTGGCTTCCACTCTGTAGGATACATCAAACTGTCATCGGTTTCAGTTAGCTGTATCCCGTTATTGACAGGACTTAATTTTTCATTTGCGCATCATAATTTAGCGGGATTAATAAATTAGTTCTCCCTCGTTGCCTTTCTCAATAGTATTTTTCATATGACACGTTCCCTTAAATGGCCATCCCACTGAGCTCAGACGTAATTGCATATGCTTCCCTGAAGAACTTAGTCTGCACGGACTGCCGCTCGTCTGGCCCCTACCCTTTGACGATCTAAATGTACCAGGTTGATATTATGAGGAACATAATGGGCTCCGCCAGCACAGTTCTATAAGTCATCATAACATCATGCTATCCCCATATCCACCTCAAAGATATAGTTAAGTAAGAGGGCTGGAAAGGGTATGGAGATATAATTCATATATATATATATATATATATATATATATATATATATATATATATATATATATATATATACGGAAACACTCAAACGAGCAGTATGATATTGGGACTGCACAATAGAACAATATTTTTCAGTGGTATCCTGATTCATAATTGAGTTACTATTTTCGAAAACTCTTAAGTGAATACGCGACGTTAAACTGAGGGCCTCTTGGCTCCTTTCTTTAAGAGTAGGCTTTTTCCGACGCCGGGTTTCTCTCCAGCCTTCCTCCTTTCCCATCCATCCTTAATGGCCAAAACGACCTCAGCAGTGGGTCGCCTCGCCTAAATCTACTACTTCTACTCGATTAGACATATATACACAATTTATAAATGCTGTTTTTTCGTCATGCAGTTTTGAAATTTTTGAAAAGTTAATTTAAACTTCCAATATTAAAAACGTGCCTACCAAAATTCTCGATACATTTACTTAAAATTTTCCGTAATTCGTCTAATTCTTAAAAAGTCGCCCATACTCATATGGGAATAAGCGATAGCTACGAACCTTTTTCCCGTAGACTCGATGTGGAATTAGTATAAACTTTAATTTTAAGTAATTCCAAGAAGTAATCGCATGCTTTATTATCGAGAGAGCCTGTATGATTCACGTATTTTGAGGAATCATTGTATCACATGCCTTACTCGGAATAGGCTACAGCTCTTCCTATAATAAAGCCTTTATAGTGCATATAAGACAGGTCTACAAGGATTGAGTAACATGGAAAAGACTTCATTTGTTAGCTTAGGAAAGGTAATACTATTTCATAAATGATACCCAGAAAATAGCATTAAACTATTTTGAATAAGTCCGGATTTCCTTTCGTGATCATTGTGTCATCAGAGGAATCCAGCTTCCGAGCCTGAAACCAATGGGACGTTGTACAAACTAAGAGGAACTCATTATTCGACCAATAAAATGAATCCTTTTACAAATTAGCGTTTAAGAGCGATTAAAATTGAAGGAGAAAATTGAAACCCTCCTTCGTAGTGAACACTCAAATTTCTCTGTTTTATCTTTTAACCATTTATAAAGTAGGGAAAAAGTTTAAGGATAGAAACGCCAATTTGTTCACTTCGCGCACCAAACAATCTGCTGCGTAGCAAATGTCAAAAAGGATTTGCCTGGCATTACACTTACCAGGAATGGATATGTTTTTTTAGGTTCAATTATTTTCTTACTAGGAGAATTCATCAAAAATTAACATTATCCAAATTCGTATTAACATTTGCCATTCCTTGTGAAAATGCACCGTAGGGTTGACGCAGAAGGGAAGCGATGAGCGATGGCGGTTGGAAGTTCTCAGTGAGGGTGTGATGGTAATGTGTCGAGGGTTGACAGTGGACGGCAGGAAGAGAGGGGTTGGAGGTGGTGGTGAGAGAGAAAAGGGAGACAGCGAGAGAGGAAGGGAGGAGGCTGCCGACTGAGGAGGCGCCGCCGCATAGTAAAAGGTGACGCGTTGGGGTGGTGGCTTTGCTTCCGTGGGCGTCGCCGGGGAGCACGTTCCCCCGTTCGGGAAGGCAGGGAGGAAGGTTGGTCGGAAGGGGGATGGGCTCCGTGAGAGACGGGGCCAGGGGATTTTAAGAGGACAAAACGGCTTAAGTACCCCACTTGGCACCGAGATAAGGGAAAACCCTCCTTTCGCGAGAGGGAGGATTTTGGGTCTCAGGGAATGGAAGAAAGGAACTTTTAAAAGGAGGTGAACGCCATCCCTTTTCGACCCCACCGCACCGCAAACCCCTCTTCTCCCCTGTTGCCCGCCATTCTCCCCCATAATCCGACCCTACCCTCCCGATGGAATCCGCCCGCGTTCTCCTTCTCTGGCCCTGACTAGTTCCTCTTCCTCGGACTGCATCGTAGGCTGTGACGAAATATTAATGTATCGTCAAAAAGGATGAATTGAGAAATAAATTTATATTGATTTGGCTGAGCTGTTTAAAGTTGCAAAAATTATTGGAGTTTGAGGAGGCATGTAACCGTCCAGTATCTTCACTACCGTGAATTAATTCAGAATATAGGATGAGGGTTGAAGTTAAATTATCTCCTTGGGATTTATTGAAATTATACCAAGAACTGGCTTGAATTACTCTTGGCATGCCACGATTTTCTCCCGCTAGGATAAAAACTGATTAAAATAAATACAAATATCTCAAAAGTGACTTTGTGAAAATCAAAAGTTTAGGTAATTAAATGAAATACATTGACACGGAAACCATTCCTTCTAATTGACGATGAGGATGACATTTATGCCAAGGTCTTTACTAAACCTTACATATAACCTGGGTAATCACGGATGGATCTTATCTGTTACCAACATCGTATTTGTAACCGAAATTATTACCAGGACGTCGGCAAAACGTGCTAAAGGAAATGCTGGGAAAACATTGACGTGAGATAGGGGGAAGTCCTGAAAGCTTTCATTGGGCGTGATAAGGAGAGAGAGAGGGAAAGGTGGAGAACAGAAAGTGATTAAATCCTCTTTCCCATTTCAATAAGGGCGAAAGAAGATTAGGCTTAACCCCAAAGTCCATCCCCCAACGCCTGGCTGACTCCGTGGAAATGACTCCGTCCATTGCGTAATTGGTGTCCCAGGGAGAGGGCTTTAAAATGCTACTCATGATACCACGGTGACAGGGAGGCTGGAAGCCGGTCCATTAAGCCCGGCGTGTATGTTTAAAGGAGGGAGTAGGGCTGTCTGCAACCTCTGCTCCTTCCTCCTCCCTATCTCTCCATTTCTCCTCTCTCTCTCCCGTCGCGTTTCTCCCTTACCCCTCGAACTCCAACCCGCTTTCCCCCTTTTCGTGTATCAGCTTCCCCTGTCCCTAACGTTGTTAGCTCTTAAAAGCCGATCCAAAGGGAAACATGCCATAACCGGGGTGTAAGGCATTAGCAGGAAAGACCATGTTTATATATGTATTTTATTTGTGCTACTTAAAGCTCGTCGAATTATTCTCGAATTAATCGAGTTAAAGCTAACTCATGCCCCAGGATTACATCGAAAACAAAAATGTGAACTTGAGCGTGCAGGACAGCCTGTGATATCGCTAATCACGGAATAATGCTCTGAGAATGGAGCCTTATCCTAAAGTGCCTACTTCATCATGTCGATACTTAATGCCCAATTTGTTCAAATCGAAATTTCCATAGTCCTTGTTTACTCAATCAACAAAACATGGGAAAATGATAAATAGCATGGGTGAATGTGTGGTATTTAAAAAGTATATTTTTGAAATGAATTACCTCGATATTGAAGTATTACGGCAGAAATCCATGCTATGGGGTAAAATGCACGCCTTATGGCCATTCGCACGATGGAGACCACTTGTGTTTGTGCATGAGAACAGCACGAGTGTAAAACCATAATTTGAATGTTGTTAACGCGAGCAATTCAGAATGATTTATTTAGATAATGAGCAAATAATTACAGGTAGTAATATTGGTAATATTGATGGTATTTTACCTCTTTCGATCCACATGGTAACTGCCCGTACTTCAGAAGATAGGCTGAAGCTATAATAAAATAACTTTTAAAATTGATACAGTATTAAATTTAAAAACTATGCGTAAAACTCTCCTGAAACGTATATTGCTCAATTTTTCTACCAATTCTCTTTAAAGAAATTTCTATTCCATTTGACGTTTAATCTAATGTTTCCTTTTGCTTTTTTTGAAAACGCATGAATATGGTTGCAGTAACCATTACAATTATCCAATAAAAATAGGCCCTCGAATACTGCAAATGAAAGAAAAACTACATAGTTGTTAGTAATGATAAAATGTATATGCGGAGCTTTATTTATCATCGTGTTAAATTTTAAAAAAATGCGGAGGGTATTTTCAAGATAATTAGATAACGGCAAGAATTATCTCCACATTAATAATTGTTAATAGTTGAAGCTTTTGAAAAAAATTTTTACAGCCTGGGAGTGATTGATTGATTACGATTGTTTTCATTAAGGTACTTTAATATGTTCAAACGAATTGATTGACGATAAACTAGTGATTGTTAGTTCATTTAACAGTTTATAATAAGAATCTAGATCCTATTTGATTATCCTTCTGACACGTGAATGGGCTCTCTCCGAATAAACATGATTTTTGTGTTTCTTGTTTGCTATTTTACTATTATATATATTTTTACTTTTTATTGAATGATAGACAAAAATTTTACTATCGTAATTTAAATTTTCCGATATTAGCCCTAGAGTATATTTTCTTCCGGCATATTAAAAATATGCAAACCATATAAATGTTTCTATATAAACTTAAATCATTTTTATTGATTCTAAAGCATTTACAATTTCAAAAGGACGTATATTTAGGTTAGGATCGCGAAAAGTATTCCAGAGGTACATTTCATTCTTAAATGGGGAAAAATATTAATGATAGTTTGGGAACAGCCAAGGATAATTATTGCTGGGTCAAATTGTGAAATATTTCTTTTAATACCTTCAAAAAACATTCTTCGTGAAAGCGAAGGACTTAGAGCCAAAGCTCTGCGGCTGAGCTCGAACGTCATGGGATGGGTAAGAAATGGGGCAAATTAAATGCAAGGGAGATTTCTATTTCCCCTTCAACCGCCTCTTTCATGAGTGAAGAAATAGGGAGGAACGAAGCAAGAGCTGGCTCGAGGGAGGGAAGTTGGTAAGTATGATAGCGGATAGACTAGAATGAGAGAAGAGAGAAGAAATCAGTTGAGGGCCGGAAGAGAGAAAGAGAAATGACAGGAGCGTGGAAGGCGGTCGAATCGAAATTTGTACTACCAAGCCCTGCGCAAAAATTCAATCTTCTTAGCGCCACTGTCTTATTTATATTTATATATACCCTGCAAGCCACCACTGGGATGTGTGGCAGGGGGTGAATACATAACAGAATAATTTCATCCGAACAATACCCTACCGCGGTCGAACAACATTATTATAATACCCTATCGCCAGTAGGAAAAAACATAATTGCATTTTCCGACTGCGGTAGTGTCATTTCCGGGTAAAATCAGTCTGGTGAGAAATGACTCCCTGTCACACCCAAACGGTAGCTTGCAGGGCTCTTAAACTAAGAACAAATAAGGTGGACTTCCACTGGATTTTCTGTCACGGTGAATACGTGGCTGTAAGGGAATGTATCTCTGCATTGAAGGGTATTGTAGCTGAGCTTCGATCTAAGGTTGACTAAAAGGGCGCTCTTCCGCTGTAGGGCTTGACTCTAGGAATAGTTTATTTATTTATTTTATCTATCAATTTATTTTTACCAATATACACCCCGCAAGCTCTCTCCAGGGTGCATAGAAGAGGGCGAAATCAAACCAGAACAATTCCACCCGAAAACGACCCCACCGCGGTCGAACAACCCTGGTATGATCCCCCATCGCTTGTGGAAAAAATGACATCCAAAATCCATCCGTTATGCACCCAATCTCTCCAATCCCACCAGTATGAGCTCTCCTACCGTAGTACGGTGAGGGTTATAAAACATTTTCAAGATCACTGCTAAAGAGACCTCCTTCTAATTTATGCATGAGCTTCAATTTGTAATTTAACCTTCACTTCGTGAGGGATTCCCAGTCTAGTTGCTGTAATATTATGGATACACTACTATGTTTATCATAACAACGCTTTAAAAATCTAGCTCCCCTATTCTGCTCGAAGAAATTCGGCAATTAATCCAACTTCGTGAGGATCCCATATGGCTGTAGCATATTCTAAATGAAGCCTAACCAATCACAGATAACATGTCTCTTTGACCTTTTCATCACATTTGAATAGTATTCTTCCAATAGATCCCAATTTTTTGTTAGCCTTTCCACTTATTCCCCATATGCGACTCACTGAGGAGAGATCGTGAATGAGGGTAACGCCTAAGTATTTACTTGAGTCAACGAATTCCAGTTCGCGGTGTTGCGCACACAGTCTTTAATCCACTCCCGGATATTTTTATCGCTGCCTTATGGTTCTAGTTTTGCGAGTAGTTTACTATGAGGTACTTTGTCGAAGGCTTTCTTAATATCTAGAAAAATCGCGTCCACATGCACATTTCTCTCTCTGGAAATAGGAATATCATGAACAAAAGGCGCAAGTAGTCTCGCAGGATCTACTTTTTCGGAAACCGTGCTGGTTTTTCATTAATAACTTCTGATTATCGAGGTGTCTCACGGTCGAATAAGTAATTATATGTTCCATAACATTCCACGGAATGAATGTGAGGGAAATACAGGATCGCACCCAAAAGTGGTAGGACTGATTTTCTCTGGCGCAAACGGAGCGGTGGAGGGGGGTCTGCTTGGCAGGGTAAGGTGGAGGGGGCTCTTAGCAACAGACCTACACCAACCCTAGTCGCCTGCGGGCTGTCGTTCAGTGAGGACACCGTTTTTAGTGAAGCAAGTTTTTTGTCCGCGTCGAAAAACAAAATGAGTCTGAATTTGGAGCAATGTTATTCCGTGAAGTTTTGTGCGAAACTCGGGAAGACGGCAACTGAGACCCTAGATATGATCAAGCAGGCTTATGGGGACACTGCCTTAAGCCGTTCCACAGTATTTGAGTGGCACAAGTTGTTTAAAGAGGGTAGGGAGCTCGTTGAAGACGACCATCGCTCCGGACGGCCGTCGACGGCAAGAACCGACACGAATGTGGACAGAGTGAGGACACTGCTGAACACAGACCGACGCTTAACCAGTGAATAAATTGCAGACCAGTTGGGTTTGTCTGCATCCAACGTCCAACGCATTATTTCACAGGATTTGGCCATGCGCAAGGTGTGCGCCAAGATGGTGCCGAAAATTCTGTGTCGACCATCAGGCAACGCGTGTGCGCATTTCCGAAGAAGTGTTAGCCAATTTGCACCGGGATGAAAATTGTTTGAACAATGTGATAACTGGTGATGAAACAAGGGTTTTTCAATATGACCCCGAAACGAAAAGACAATCCGCGGAATGGCACACTTCCGTGTCCCCACGTCCAAAAAAGGCTCGCATGAGCAAATCAAAAATCAAAACGATGTTGATTGTGTTTTTCGACCGTCATGGAGTGGTTCACAAGGAGTTTGTCCCACCAGGGGAGACTGTGAATGCGAACTTTTACGTGCAGGTGCTCACCCGCCTCCGAGAACGCGTGAAAAGAGTCCGACCGGCCATCGCAAACTGCTGGGTACTTCATCATGACAACGCGCCGTGCCATGGCGCGCTCGTCGTCAGACAGCTCCTGGCCAAATACGGCGTTGCCACGTTGCCGCACCCGCCCTATTCTCCCGATCTGGCACCACCGGACTTCTTCTTCCCCCTGATGAAAAGACAGCTCAAGGGACGACGTTTTGACTCGATAAAGGCCGTTAAAGAGGCTTCGACGAGGGTCATCAAAGGCATCCCCAAAGAAAATTTCCACCGGGCGTACGGGGAATTGGAGCAACGTTATACTAAGTGTGTAGCAGCTCAAGGAGCATACTTTGAAGATTATTAAGTCGATGTAAGTATATCGTCAATAAAATTCTTGTAAAAAAATCAGTCCTACCACTTTTGGGTACAACCCTCTAGGTCTGCAATTGCTCGGTTCCTCCTTGTCTCCGATTTTAAGTATTGGAGCTACGTTAGCCGTTTTCTAATCTCTTAGAACCTTGTGATTTACCAGCGACTTCTTAAATATTATCTCTAGATACGGCGCAATTTCCGAAGCTGGTTCCTTAAATTCGCGAGCGGGTATTTCATCGGACCCGGAAGATTTATTAGGCTTAATATTTTTCAGCAAACGTTCTATTCCATTACATGAGATTTCAAATTTGGGCATCGGGTGATCGGTACGATTTGGTAAGCTATCTGGGGTAATCCGTGAAATACGAGTGTTAATGAAGACGCTTTGAAAGAAGGAAGTTAATAAGTTAGCCATTTCCAAACTGCTGGTCACTCTTTCGCCTTTATCATTTTTGAGTGAATTCACAGTTGACTAGTTTCCCTGAACGTCTCTCACGTATGGCCAATTTGCTTCAGAATTCTTTTTAAATTCTACGATAACCTTTTCCTTTCGAATTCGCTTTACGCTTTCCGTAATTCTCGAATCTATGAGGTTTTCATGATGAATCTCCGCGTTTTGCGAAGAAAGAATTGGGGTTTTGATTTTTGTGACACCTGCCGTGTTCATGGAATAATCTTGGAAAGAAAAAAAAGAAGCAGGAGTTGTTTTGTCAAAGAAAAATACAGTGCATACCATAAAGTAAGGAGGTACTGATGAGGTCAAGGAATAAAGCGAATGAATAAGAAAGAAGCAACCATATCGCTTCGCGTATTGCCTACACTTTCGTTCTCATGTTTAATCAGAAAGAACACACACAAAGAGGATCTAACGTGCACAGGCGATGGAGACGAAAGTTGGAAGCATAAGAAAATATCGGTGTAAGTGGAAGGAAAGAGAGAGGGAATGAAAAAGGGAGAATAAGATAAATGCCGAGGGCAAAAGGGAAAATCGCGTAAGGAGTTGAGTGGATCTTTCTCAGCGAGGTGGGGTCGTAAGAAAAAAATATTGCATCCGAAGGCGGGGTGGGTGAATGGCAGTGGGCAGGGCATAGTAAGGGAAGAAATTGGACGGGAAGAGACGCCGCCATAATCAAGCATAAGTCTCCTTCCTCCCACCTAAAGTCTCTACCCCCCTCACCCCCTCCAGGCCACAACCTTCCGGAAAACCACCGACAGGGTGTGTGGCACTTCCATCGTTTTTAAAATTTGCAATTTCCTCCGGGGGTGAGGTGCGAAAATAGAATTGCACTTGGCACACACCAGAGAACGGAAGGAAACGGGACATAAAGAAGAGGAGACACCATGAAGATGCAGAAGTCCTAGACTTCCTGCCTCAAGTCTCGAACCCCCTAACATCCTCCAGGCCATAACCTCGTTGCCACTGCTGCTTCACTCCGTCCCACCGGAAAACCAACCGCCAGCGGAAGACTTGACCTCCAAATATGACCAATTCACATTTCGGCGTCGCTAGAGGAATTAAATTATCCGATAGCTCTGCGTAGTCGTGGGAATGACTTCACCGTGAAACGGCTTTGAATCGCGGCATTAAACTACCACTCTCTCCCTTGGAGGAGAAATAAGGAATGAAAGAAATCGGACAACGCGAAGGGGCATACGGTATTCATACGAACGCGGTTGATACAAGATTTACAGCGGTCTCGCTCCGAGAGATAAATTCACCTTCTTTTCCCGTAACCGAGAGCATTACGTGACGCGGATTGGCAGAGAAAGCGGGAGAGGGAGTGGACCACGGCGGGTCATAGACGAAGGTGACCGTGGATAAGATGTACGCCAATCTGGATGAGCTATGTAGGTAATAATATGGACGCTTTGGGTGTATAAATCCAAGGTGGGAAATTGAAATAAGCAGAAATGGTAGAAAATTGTTTAAAACTTGCAACACTATTATTAATTGAAATGTTTGTTCAAAAAAATTAAATCCGAGGCTATATTAACGTGTATAGTAGAAAGAATGTTGATAAATATCAATTAAGAATTACTTAAACAGTGGAATCACCTATTCTGTACAGTAGCATTCTTTCAATCGAAACTATATTTAATTTAAAACCCAGAGTGCATTCTGTTGGCATAATGGTTTAGTATTTAAAAGAGAGTGAAATGTTTGGGGACAGAGCTTCTCGAAAGTTGGGTATTCGCAGCGAGTAATTATCACGTTGTCGGGCGGATAGTTTTGTTTAATCCTAATATTTGTATTGCAGCTGATTGCGACTGAGCTAAATTTAGTCGGAATGTCCTACCTATTTCCATGGCCAGAAAAGTTTCAAATTAATTAATTATTCAGATAAGATTTCTAGTTTTCCCTGGTTCTTCGGGTTATTAAAGGCAAAATGATATATAAATGTAGGAACTTAAATTCGATTTGAATTGACACGAAGGGAATTAAAAACAGGAATATATATATATATGTATATATATATATATATATATATATATATATATATATATATATATATATATATATATATATATATATATATATATATAATTATAACATTTTTAAGATATAAAGGCAATGAAAAAACTTCAAGAAGTCATTTTTCTAATTACTGGGAGACAAAATGTCACAAATTTTAGAAGTTAAATATTTATTTTTATACCATGGTTTATGATATATATTTTAAGCAAACTTAAGATGGTACAGACTCTGAAGAGAGAAAAAATCCGGAACTATGTTTTAAATATAAGCTGGCAGAAAGGATAAAATCGTCTACGTTCTGGCACTGACATTTGACTCTCCACGGTGCGAAACCTTCATCCTGTATCAAGGAATTCAAAGGAATGTCAATTTTTAATACTTCCTTTCTCCAGGGCTTGCCTGCATCCCTTGGGGTATTTATTGGGCAATGAAAAAAATAGTTAAATATTTGGGCAAGATGAGGGGAGTGATAAATATTTGGGGGAACCCCAATATTGCGGAAAAGAGCAAAGATGCGAGGAGGTGATTAGAAAAAGAGTGGGGGATGGAAATAAGGGAGGATGTTAAAGGAGTTGGAGAGTGGAGAAATGGAATAAAGACCTCTGTGGCAAGTGAGAGCAGGTGATTTCTTTTTTGAGGAGGGGGAAAGATTAGGGATAAAAGGTAGGAGATGGAGAGGGGGGAGAAGTGGGCGAAGGGTGTAGTGGAGTCAAGGTCGCTGCCGCACGCGAATGGCGCGGAAAGACGGAGAGGTGGTAGGCAGATTTCAGTAATGAATGGAAAAATCACTGCTGGACCCTGCTCTCAGCTATCTCACTTCAACGTACGATAATTAGGTTGACTCAGCGTTCCGCTAGCCGTTTTAATTACGTACGCACCGAACCAGCGAAATCAGTTGCTTGAATGCGGGACGGGAAAGATGTCGTAATGGAGGCAGGTAGAGGAACGGATAAATCCCCCACTCCGGTACTACCATGTAGACTTCTTTTCAGCGGAATTCGCCCTTTCGTAAAGTCCATATCAAATCCATTAGACGCCGCCACCATTATTTGGTTAATAAAAAATTTTTGCTTTCAGCTACTTAATTTTCAGCCGCTGTGAGAGGATACTTTTCGGATTAGTCTAATGTTGCCCGTGTGATCATTATCTTTATGCAAATACCTACCACCCTGAAAAACCATCCCATTTTTGCGGATAGTATACGCGATTAAACGTATATGCCCTTTGCCTCGTCCAATAGTCAATTATTTATTTGGTTAAACAATTTGAAATTTTTCTAAAATGTGTCGAAGATAGTCTATTAAAAGTTTTCTCGGTAAAATTAAGTTTATAATTATTATTTTGGTTGAGTGCATTGTGTGTGTTTATATATGCACATATAAAAACACTATAAATAAATATATATATATATATATATATATATATATATATATATATATATATATATACATAAACTTATGTGGAAGTCCCATGGATGTGAATAATAATGTACATCAAGATAGCACCAGAGAATAAAAACACGGAAACACACACGTATGCCTAATTTTCGGTGTCTCTGCCACCTTTCTCAAGGGAGATAGGGAACTCAGTCCTTCTTTCTCTCGCTCAGTTCCTTCTCTCCCTTGAGAAAGTTGGCAGTGCCGCCAAAAATTCGAAATACGTGTGAGTTTCTTTCTAGTGTGTTTCTGGGTTTTTTGTTTTTGTTCGATAGTGCTATCTTGATATGCATTTTATATATTGCATACATCATACAAAAGAAAGATTTTTGTGAAAAATGCGTATCATTCTTCCATCATTAAGCTTATTCGCCATTATCTTAGTGATATGAATCATATTTGGTATTTCAAAATATTTCCGAAGAAGAGAGAAAGTTCCATGGCGATAAAATTTTTGGATTTTCATTCCTTTGTGTCGAATATCGAAAGCAAACAAAATTGTTTGTAGAGCAGAACTGAAATAATAATTTTTATTAGCTAGAACGTCATTTATGCATGAGCATCAAACAAAAAATCGATTGGGTGTGTAACACTTCTTGCAAATCAAATCCCAAGAAATAAAACGAACAAAAATATCGTGACTTCTATTTTTCGTAAAATAAAGCAACCTTCTTAAATTTATATCTACCAGCAGATGCTATCTCTTTCCCGGAAATTAAAAAAACTAATTTAAAATCATATTTGCGGTAGATTAAAAAAAAAATTTCATTACAAACCCGCTATATCGTTTCATCTCTTCAGTTATAATGTGGCCGCATAAAAGAAATGGTTACATTCCACGTCGTATGTTAACAAATTGGGCACTTAGTTATGCTTAAAACATTTTATCTTTACTATAGTTAATTGATAGTAACAAGAAGCTCAAATTTAATTATTTTACTATTTAGGTTAATGTATTTCAATACGCTTGCATTGGTTTGTCGATCTTTAGTATTATTTCATCTCTCTCCTGAGCTCTTCCTATCCACTTCTTCCACAAAATAACCTATTCGACTACTTAATAGGGCACTACACTGTACTTAGCGTCCCTTAATGCCCGTTTGTTCTTCACTTTGCACTCCGTAAGCTCATATACTAGGTGTGATCAAAAAAATACAGGACTGATTTTTTTAACATCTTTATTTCTACGGATACTGCTTAATCGAACTTGTCGCCCTCAAAGTACAAGCCTTGGCTGACGACACTCCTTTAACAAAGTTTCTTCCAGCTCTCCAACCCTACCTGGTAAGCCGCCTTAGGGATCCTCCTCTGGTACGCCGTACAATTAGTTCTAATGTCCGCAATAGTCGAATCGGTGCCCTTTCAAGGTTGAATTTAACTTTGGAAACAAAGAGAGTCTGATGGAGCCACGTCTGGAGAGTAGGGTGGCTGCGGGATCACGGAAGTTCCGGTTCCGGCGAAAAACTCTGTCACAATCAGCGCTATCAGACCCGGCGTGTTATCGTGGTGGAAACGCCATGCATTGTTTCACCACATGGCGGTCTCTTTTCGCTCACTGGATTGCGCACTCTCTCGTTTCAATCCGTTGAACAGTTTACGTAGAATAAAATCAGTCCGGTCAGTTTACGTAGAATAAAATCAGTCCGGTCTTTTTTTGACCACACCTTGTACAGCCAAATTAATAGATTCTAAGTGGATATTAAATTTAAAACGCGTATCTCAAGCTATATGGTACGGTTTGATATGCGATCATTAGTACGCATAAGCAATAAATACCCAACGCAATATATCCTTATCCCTATTCTCTTTTTAACAGAGACTTTCCCGTAATAAACCGTGGATTCGTTTGGCATTTGAATAATCATCAACACCGAGCGTAATACGAAAATCCGAGGATTGGCTTGCTGCAGCCCCGCTACCTCTTCTATCACCTGTGGATCTCTTGATTCATGAATTTACGCTGGCACCTTCCATCGCTTAGTTTTCATAAGTAATCCTTCATCTTATTTTTATAACATGATTTCTTCATTATTCGAGTTTCTTCATTGTAATTTTTACGTAAACTACTTTGATTAAAGATGTGAGCCGTATGTTATTCTCTTATACGAGTATTTTCTCTCGTAGACATCTCCTCCTCTGGCCTCTGGGACGCCTTGCCAGTTCTCGTCATTTGTTTTTCTCTGTAGCCATTATACGAGGGAGTACTGTAAATATCAATAATTTGTCGGGTAAATGGAGGAGACTTCTGAATGTGAATTTGACGCATGTTCTGTCTCAATCGCTCAGGGGCTGATTATACCGCCGAACCATCGCAGTTGGTAGTGTAGGATAAACGATCACGTTTCGAGGATTTAGCATTGTTAGAAAAGAATGAAAGTCATGTATTCGGGAAAATAAAGTAAGATTTAGTACTGTTAGTCTCTTCAAATAAGACTTTCTGAACAAGATTATAAATCAAATAAACACTAGCGACATAACTCATGCAGAAACAATAACATTAGTGCCACAAAAAACAGTAAAGAGGTGACCTCGGAAACAGTAGTTAACCGCTGTAGTTAAAAAAATATGTAGTTGAATTACATCACCTCCTTTGGAGTGTAGATGCTGATATTTTGTAGGAATTGAGAATTATTTATCCAAAGAAATCGCGGACGACGAAATATTCCCGAAATCTTTCTCAGTTTATAGGAAAGATAGGATAATAAAAAAGATTCAAAACTTAAAAGTCAGCAGGCCCGGGGCATTTTCAAATAGTAAAATAGAAAGCATTTGATGTTCAATCGTGAAGTAAATCTCAAAAAGAAACTAAAGGGAAAGGATCGTAATGTGATAATCGGTGGAGATTTCAATCTTCCCTCTATATATTGGAGCGTTTACATTTTCAAAACGGGTGAAAGAGACCCAGACATATGCAAATCACGTTTGGCCACCTTTGCTTACATCTTCCTGCATCAATTTGTGACATATTCGATCAGGCAAATCAATTCTTGATCTTTTAGCAGCAGACGTGCCCGAGTAGGTTTTGAATGTGATCAAAGTATCAGTGAACATAAAGTTGTACATGCTAAATACTTGTTCAGTATATAAAAAATGCAATCCGTAAAAGAAAAATATTTTACATTGCAGCAATTCCAGAGAGTAAAAATCATTCACCCCGGGATTCAAACCGGGATCCCTCGAACTCCGGCCGAGTAATTTAACCAGTTAAGCTACCGAGGCGTCTTCCCATCTTAAAGTTTTGGGGCTTTAAAAGAACAAGGTGTTATGACGAAATACCTTACGTACGTCACAGGCATGCGTAGCCGTGCGCGAAGCGCCACAGTCCACGAGTTTAAAGCCAACTTTAAGCACTAGGGGTGTACCTTTGACAAATTCCAAGAAACTGCGAGAAATGCTGCGATAGTAACTTTTAACGGAGTCATCCGTTAAATGAAAATTACTATGCAAAGATTTGAGGGGGTAACAATCATTCACTTTGACCGGGATCCAAACCCGGATCCCTCGATGACCGATATTTCGTCACATCTTGTTCCTTCAAAGCCCTCAAGAGAGCGCCTCTGCAGCTTAACTAGCTAAAGCACTCGGCCAGACAGGACTAGGACAGGAGAGCCACCTATTCTCTGGTTTTCGTTGTCTATGTATCCAAATGCTACCAATTTTCATGTTCGGTTGTTAAAGCAGAATATCTGCCATTTTTAATAGCCTCGAGTAGTTTCGTGAGTATTCCCAGAAACGTGGCTTAAAAAACTGAAGATGGGTATCGTGAATTCGAGGGAAGGATGTTCACATTGTGTTGCAGAACAAAGCAGAAACATTCATCGTTAACCGTCAAGCAGTAGCAATATATGACTCAAATTTCTAGTGTGCGAGGGTATGCGAATATTATGCAGACATTTACTTTAAGTATATTACGAACAAATGTTTTAATAATTTGCTGAAACTTCCTGGAAATATAAATAAATATATATTACCCTAATTTTTAAGTAATCTACCTCTATAAAGTATGATTTTTTAGCAAATAAATTGGTAGCAAGAGATTGCTCATGACACTTAAGTTTCACTCCAAATGAATTAATACTAGTAATCCATGAGTCTGGTGGTGGACCAACTAACCAAAGTGGTTGAATCAAAAGTTGGTTTAGATGGGTAAGGATGAATTCATCTTAGAAAGGAGTAGCAAGTCGTATTGGAAAATTATGAGGAGGACATGGAGACGGGTGGAGCAGGAAAAAAGATTGTAGCATCTCAAAAATGGAATTTTAATATAGAGGAAAGGCAATAGGCCAGCAAGCTTAGACATAGAAAATATGATGAGGATGGGGGGACACTATAGGTTCAAGCGTTGTTCATTGCGGTATAGAAATGCATTAAAAGAATGCATATCAAATAAGGCGTTGGGGCTGGATAATTTACCATTGGAACTACGCAAAAGTTAATGACCAGCAAAAGACAGACTTTGTCAAGTAATCCGCCTCCTATTTATGACCCAGACTGCTCAGGTGCGTAGGGCGGGGTGGGCAGTGTAAGGAAGAGGAATTAGTGGGTTGTCCATTTTTCATCCGCTCTTTTCAACGTTTTCTTGAAAGAAATGGTAAAAGAAGAATGAGGTTGAGTTGGGTTTGTTTTTGATCAAGTCTAGTCAGGTTTTTAGTAAGCCAATTAGTCAAGGAGTTACAATCAATGAGATGAGAATCAGGGTAAACAAAGCGTAGGTTATGGCTTTTTCTCTAGAGAATAAAGCCTTTTTCGTTCGACGGAGCAAATAATTTACGATATGCAGCCTTTGGCGGTCAGAAACCTATCTTTGCGATGTATGTTATTTGGTAGTCTACCGTTTGAGGCAGGTTTTAAATGGACACAGGAATGGCCCAGATGTACGCTAGATATTCTTAGCCTTTCTAAGCTAGACAAAACCTGAAAACTCACTCTACAATAAGCTCTTTTTTAATCCCACATACATTTTGTCTTTCTTCGCTCCGTCCAATATCCCCATCTTTTTCCACCCTACCTAGCTTTTTTGACGTTCTCGCCTCTATCAGTCGTTAGCAATCCATCGCGTCAAAGGCATCCATTTCTCCTACTTCCTTTGGATTTCTTCCAACAACCCCCTCTCCTTCTCCATGTTTGGCTTATCTTTGTTTGTTTTCCTTTCTGTCCATTTTATCTTTTCCTTCTTGCTTCACACTCACATTTCAAAAGCCTAACATCTACACGTACGTCTGTCGTTTTGCTTCAACGACTCATGTTTCCGAGCCATACAAAACTACGCTCCATAACAAAGTTTTCACTGGCTTCTTCTTAACGTCGTTTCCATTGATACCCTCCTTATTCTGAAACAATGTGTAATATTATTATAAATATTCACTCCGTCGTGCAGCTTGTTTTTAAAAATCTAGGCAATTACAAATCCAGGCTGCTTTCAAATCATTTTTTGTTTTCTAAAATGACTTTTCAAATGGGAAATTTTACGGCCTGCAGGTTCCGGAATATTACCAGGTCTATAGCTTTACATGACTTCAAGACCGAAAGATATTGAATTAACGACTTCTCATTACAAAATAGTATCTATTAACAATGGCCTTATAAAGTTCTGTCCTCACGTTGTAAACCAAACAAAAATGCCTCCACCATATTATTTCCGAACAGTTAAGGAAAAATAACAGCACACTTTGTGTTTGGGAACAAAAACTCGCGTAAACGTAACAGCTTGGTAATATTTCGCCTAGAATTCGGGTAGAAGATTTCGACTCCCAGCCGTATCGAACGCAAGACCGAAGAAACCTATGAAAAAATATAACTAATACAGAGTGGTCAAACAGCCATGAATCCTTGAAAACCGGCAATAAGAAATATCTTGAAAAAATCCTGGATAAAATCTGAAATTAATTAGTAAACTTTGAAATTTTATGCTTCTTTTTCTGAAAATATAACGGGCAGTAAAAGGAAGGATGGGTTGTAAATTTTCTTCATTGTAATTTAATATGGATTATTAATACAGCAATATATTTTAAACTAGTCTTTAAATGTGTAGTTCAATCAGCAAGAATTTTAAAATACGTGCATTATTCAGAAGCATCCGTGCAGTTATTCCGGCAAACAGTTCTTTGTTCTTTGTCCTTAGTTCTTTGAGTGAGTATATCAATGCTCTATAATAGGTATGCTTTTTTTTCACTAAGGCAGGGATCCCACTGATATTGTGCACTATTATCAATTAGAAATTTCCCGAATTATAACTTATTTGAGTCATTCGATTTTTTAAGGTTTAATCCTCGTGGAAATTTCAATACCTGGAAAGGCAATGATCACTTCCTATTCAAAGCCGGAATGAGCCCGCATCGATTTTTGTGTAAGAATTATTTTTTGCCAAATGCTAGCAATAAAAATGCAAAATGTTATAATGGTATAGAGAACACACTACTAGATGCTTAAAAAAATTTTAATCCAATTTAGGACCCTGCCGTAAGGGAGATTTTTCTTTAGGTGAGCTGTTAACTTTAAAAAAACTGATTTTATTAATTCATTACCTATTCATGAATGTCTGCTACTGAAAAAATCTCTTACATATGTGCACATATAAGTTTACTTGTTTGTTGGGTTATATCCCGGGAAACAAGGTAGCAAACATGGTAGTTGTGTGGCAAAACTTGAAAAACGAATTTTTATCCTTGATGACCTGAAAAATTCAGGAATGGAAAACCATGAAATCTGTGATCCTGGATAGCTTGGTGCATCAGTTTTACGGATTATCGAGAATTACTCAATATAATTCCAGTATTAAAATTCTAGCTTTGAATGATTAAATCAGCAGAGTTTGAAAAGATAAAACTACAAAGTAAAATATCACAATTTAATTTTTGAAACGGTATGTTTTTGGATTTGTCAGTGTCAAACCTCGTGCAATACTAATAAATACATCGTGGAATTTTCCCGAGTGGTTTTATCTTTCCTCATTGAGATGGAATTTGGAACTTCAATTAAAGTAGTGGGATTCCATATGGAAAAGAAATTTTAATGGAAATGTAGCCTCAGACGTAGTTAATAAATAAACGCGTGATGGCGTAAGAGTAAATAAAAAAATTCCCATATATTTATGAAAAATAGAGTACAGTGTTATTCCCCATCGCTTTAAATGCATATTACTTCTCCCGCAACCACAGTGATTCTCACATTTAGGATTATTTTTGTGAGTTGTATAGATGCATTCAATAATTCCAGCATCACAAATTCTCTCTTCGGTGGAGCGTATAATTTCGCATTTATCATTTGCACCTAACTAAATCAAAGGAGATTATTCCCGTTTCTGCGGATAATTTACACTACAGTGGAACAAACAGATACCCTACAATGCGTGTAGTGACGTCATGAGTGCCCCATTCCCGAAGGTCTGATCTCTTACATTCCGCATCGATCAACGAACACCCAAGGTTGAAGCCATTTTCAAGAGCTCTGTTCTTATTTCTCATACAGTACGTAGTGTGGCATGCAAGGTTTGTTCTTCATCCCGAAGGCATTTCCATTGTGCTGCGTATAGGGAAATATTCAGCAGCGTATATCATCATTAGTACGTGAATGATTATGAAGCCTATTATTGGCCTTGTCGGGTACCTCAGTCGTGGGCTAGCTATCTTCTAAAATCTCACCATGCCTCCCTGCTTTCAACCGTTCCAAGCGTCCAGAATATATCGCGTTAGTCCCCTGCATTTGGGGATTCCCTGGAAGCTCTGGGTTTGTTCTACGTTCTAACACTTTCAGGCCAGTGTGTTCAATGGTTATATACGGGTGCTTCTATAATGAAATTGGAGAATGAATATCATGCATAATAGTATAATGGAGAAAATTCTAAACCAAAAAGCCTTCTTTTCATTCGATATAGTAGTTTCTCATTCCCGTGAGCATCTTGCGGTACTGCAGATTTCAACTAAGTCATCCGGGTTTAACACGGTAATTTGATCAATTTTGGTGTCATAGCTGGAAATACAATGGTTGAACTTGTAGTTGTATGATAATTAAATTCCCTGAATGGAACGAAAATAACACAGCGTTACCGAAATTTGTGCAACTAATTGATACCAAAAATGAATTTTGTAAACTTCAGAATGACCATTCACTTTTTACTTATGTAAGGATTTATTTTAAATTATACCTATTTCGTAACTTTATGCACTTTTGTGCACTATTTTGCCCTTTTACTTGAAACGATAAAGTGAAAATAAATTGTTGTGCTAAAATTAGACAACGACGAAATAAAATTTTTATATTCAACATTCATTATTTTTTGTTTTTCTTAGGATTCATTATTATTATTTCATGAATCTCAACATTTAAATTGCAATAGGTGGAAGAAATTGCTTTTAGTGTAGCGATTCGGTAAATGTAAAGTTCAACCATTATATCGCTCACCTCCATCTCCTGTAAGATTCTTGAGCACATCATTGTTAGTTCCATAATGAGGTACCTCGAAAGCCAATATTTATTGATTAATAACCAACACGGGTTCCGTAAAGTTAGATCCTGCGAAATTCAACTTGCACTCTTTGTTCATGATATAATGCATTCCGGTGAAAGTAATATTGCAGTTGATGCGATATTCCTAGATTTAAGAAAAAGCTTTTGATAAAGTCCCTCATTGCAAGTTACTCGCGAAGTTGGAAACTTATGGAAAACACGGGAGTATTATATGCTGGATTAGACAATTTAAAAAAAATCGCCTTCAAGCAGTCGTCCTGGACGGTGTATCATCCGATACTGTCAAGGTCACGTCGGGTGTACCACAGGGAAGTGTCATAGGCCCCCTCTTGTTTCTTATTTACATAAATGACCTCAGTACCGTGGTTAATATCAGGCTCCGTCTTTTTGATGATGATGCGGTGATTTATGGGGACATTCGAAGTCGCAATGACAGAGTCACGTTAGCTAACGATCTAAATGCAATCCAGACTTAGTGCGATGCATGACAATTAGAATTAAATTTGATAAAATGCGTAGTAATAAATTTTTGGGAAAAGAGCAACTACCCCCCATTTAGTAACAAAGTGAAACAAACAGAAATCGCGAGGGTAGATTCCTTTAAATACTTGGGCGTAACAATTACTCACGATCTGTCCTGGGGAAAGCACATACGGGAATTATGCGGTCGTGCTAATAAAAAATTGGGATTTGTAAAAAGAATGATAGGTAAATGTGACTAAAAAGTGAAGAAACTATGTTTGCTTGCCCTAGTCAGGCCCCACCTAGAGTATGCTGCCAGTATATGGGATCCTCAAGAGATAAATTTGATTTCGGAATTAGATCAAGTTCAGTGGAGGGGGGCTAGATTTGTCAAAAATTATTATGACCAACGCAGTAGTGTAGCTACTTTGCTAGAAAATTAAGGCTGGGATTCCCTTAAACAGCGGCGTTTACAATATAGATTAAACTTAATAAAAACATTTAAAGTTGGGTCCTTTTCTGATGACATCAAGAACATAATACGAACCCCAACGTATTACGGGCGGAGGGATCACGAATATAAGATTAGAGAGATTAGACTGCCAGGTTTAAATGGTCATTTTTTCCAAGAGCAATAAGAGACCAGAATGCTTGTAATCGAAATCCCCCAGGAGCCGACTCGGCATAATAAGTATTAACCTACAAGGTAGTGACTGCGCATGGTTATACGATCATATTTATATATATATTTTTTGCAGGTTCCCCTTACCTTTCCCCATCCGTTTGAAAAACCCTAACCCCCTCATCCCTTACCCTCTCCTCTTGGTGCTGCACCCCCTGCCCGACACCTTTTTGGTGGCTCGCAGGGTATTGATGTAGATGTAGAGGTAGATTGGACGAGAATTGAAAATCCAATAGTACTTCCTCCTGGGTATTTCAATTAATCCCTAAGTCTTCTCAGCCAATGAAAAGGCATTTAAAATGCCTCTTTTTGTAGAAATGACTTCAGAAATATATTGATTCACATAGGGTAATACTTTCTTCTTGCTTTAAAGATGTATTGCGGTTGAAAAGTTGCTTCTCGCGGTATTGATATTTGATTATTGTAATCATTACTGTACTTTCCTATACTAGTGCATAGTATTAGGTACTTTCGTAAAATATTCTAAGCAGTCTTTTCCACTTTCAATGGAATTCTTCTACTATTGAGAATTTTTCAAAACGTTACTATAGTGACCAAATACCATCATATATTCCATGGCAAGGGGGTCGGAATGGTGCGGTGGCTAGCGTATCGGCTTCCCACCGAGAGGGACTGGGTTTAAATCCCGGAAGCGGCATATACTTATCAATGGTATTCCGATCCCTACTCGAGGTGATTTATTGAGGGCACTTTGAGTGACTAGACCGTGCGTCGGATGGGACGTTAAGCTGCGGAAGACTAGGCGCCTTTCGATAAGAGTAAGCTAATGCCGACGCTGGGTTTCTCTCCACCCTTCATCCTTTCCAAACCATACCTAATGGTCGCCTCCCCTAAAACAACTACTATAACAATCCATACTGTTAAATTCGTCAGATCATAAATTGTATATCAGGAATCTTTCTAACGAAAGATTCATTAGAAAATCAACTATCATGATTAAAGTATTCTGACACAAAAACTTTAATTTTGGGAAAAGAAAAGACACTTAACATTTATTTAAAACTGGGCCCTTTTAATGCTCAAGTATGAATCATACGTGATTAATTATATCCTTCCGAGCCAATTGATAGGAACGCTTACACAAATAGTGCCGTTGATGTCCAAAATGAGCAACTACCATATTTTCCGTTTATTTTAATTTTGTTGATGAAATGTAGAAGAATATGATCGAGGGGAGAATGTTGGGAAAAATAAGTAGGAGCAGGAAAAGAAGAGGCCTAATGAACGGACTATAGGCCTAAAATATGCGAGGCTGAAGAATATTTTATTGATATGCAGGATGGTTAGCATATTTATTGTCATTTAAGGTGGGACTAATGGGATCAACTTAATCGCCTTTCCCATAAAAACGCTATCTTTATTGGTGCACTAACTTTGCTTCAAAGAAATGATCTCCTTCGTGGATTATCTATGTGATCTTGCCTCGGGATATGTCCAATAAAATTACCTCGTTTTCTTGCTAGTGTTCTCCATAGCCTTCCTTACTCAACCAACTCAACTTCTTCATTTGGTACTGTGTACATCCGTTTAATTGCCAGCATTCTTCTTTATAACCATTGCCATCGTTATTAATATTATTTTATCTACCTTTTATTTCAATTTTTACATCCGTAGACGAGTAGACTCTATTTATGGCTCTATACGAATCGCTTGCTTATGTCTATGCTAGTAATCGTTGCTGATTGTAGTTTTTCTTTTCATATATTTCCCCCTGTGCCATTTCTATTCGGCTCACTTTATCACTTTTGATTCTTCTAACACTGTGATTATTCTGTTTAAATTGCAAAACTGATAGCGGAATATATATAGATGCAAGTGGAAACTAATACTTATACCTTCCGCAAATTGTAGCATGCACTTCCTTTATCCATGTATTTGTACACCATCTCTTAAATTTACTTAAACCGCGCTAATTTTCGCCTCAATGCACGCTTTAAATATCGAGGATGATTAAGAACAACCCTGCCTAACTCCTTTCTTGAATTTAGATTCTTTCTTGCTTTTACCACATTTGGTCACTAGCACTTGCTCTGTACTATACTGTATCAAGCTCAAAGCGTTGTAGTTTATCCTAATTTATTTTAGAGCTAATACTCATCATTTCTAGTCAACGTTGTCTAAAGATTCCCCCAGATCATTGTTTGCATTTAATATAAGTGTTAATATTTTTGCATCCGCACTTTCATGATAAATCAGAGGTCAAGATTAGATTTTGTTTCTCTATTTATCCTTAATCCCCTCTCCTACATTTTTTAGTAGATTATTTCTTCCAGAATCTAAGATTGTGGTACCAGCCGCCGTACTGATTGTTCTGAGGTTTTTACATTTTTCTGCCTTTTTTATTTTGGCTCAGTACGATTTCATCAGCATTTCTTCTCTCATATAAATACATATCACATACGAGGTTTTATAGTTGTGTCAAAATCTCTTTTCAAGACTCCGTTATTTGTTACTTCGGTATATCGTTGATCCATGGTGTCTTTTTGCCCTTTAGTACTTTACGGATTCGGCCCTGAAAATGTAGTCCACGTTCTCATGATCGTTCATGGTGTCCTCTTCTTTCGGTATTCCTACATGAACTCCTTTTTGGTCATAAAGGTTTTCCAAATACTCTCTTGATTTCTTCGCTTTGTCTTCATCTTCAGTAATAATTTCATTTTTATCTAACGTAGATGGCTTTGGTATTTTCTCTGCGTTCATTAAAATGGTATATCACAATTTGGTAAGCTGGTGGGTTTATCCACTTTTCTCTAGCTCTTCTCGCTTTTGGGCTGAATTTTTTCTTTACATTCTTTATCATACCTGTCCTTCCTTAGTCTTAGTTTTTTATTTTCTTCTCTTAACTATTAGGTCAAGTACTTCGTCTGTGTCCCATAGTTTCTTTTGTAGATGGATTTCCTTCGACCTATGGTTTTTTCTGCAGCTACTAAAAGTCCAGTTTTATTTTTTTATCATCCTACCTTAATTGATTATCTGTTGTTTCATGTTTCGCATTTTTAACTCATCGCTGCTTCAGGAACATTTTTCCAGTCAATGGAAGCGTTCTCAGGACAAACCAATCCCAAAGAAGAATGCTACTGCTGAAGAAAAATATTTCCGCCCAATTTCTTTTCCACCAATTCGTTCAAAAGTTTTTCAAAAGCATATACGTGTATATGACCAAGTATCGGATTTTCTAGAACAAAATAATACTCTCGATAAACTTTAATCCGGTTTTCGTCATAGAAACAGCACGATCACCGCATCATTCAAAGTAACAGATGATATCAGAAAGTCAATTGGCAGAAAACAGTTGTCAGTGCTCGTTCTTCATGATTTCAGAAAAGTCTTTGATTCAATTGGCAAAGATATCCCAGCAGCAAAGTTGAGGGGGAGTGGCTTTTCTTCACCAACTACCAACTGGATTGCGTCCTACCAATCAGATCAAAAACGGGTTATTACCAACGGGTTGTGTTCCCAACTGGCTGAAGTATCACGCGGTGTTCCACAAGGATCTAGACTTGGCCCTATTTTGTTCTCCCTCTGCATCAATGATTGCCCGTCAGTAATGAAAAGCTGAAAGTATAATTTATAATCTGAAGATTTACAGATTTACTTACATTGAACCATTAATAGCTTACGTGACAAAATAAATGCATCAATAATGATCTAGATAAACTAAATATTTGGAGCAAAGCCAACTTTTTAAATATAACTCAAATAAATCACGATCAGCAATTTCAGGTGTAAAGATCATTCGCCTTGACAAGGATTAAAAGTTACTGTTGCGGCATCTCCCGCATTTTCTTTGGAAATTGCTAGTAGAGATAAAAGCAGAACCGATGAACTTGGTCATTGTTCAGGTTTAGATGCCACCAAGCAACCATATGTTAGAAGAATTCGATAGGGGATACGATTAGGTAGAGAACATAATCGCGTTTATTTGTGCAGGAAATATTTTCTAATAATTGGGGATCGGAATGCAACGGTAGGCGAAGGAAGGGATGGTGATGAGGTCGGGGCCTACATTTTATGGAGGAGAATGACAGCAGGGAAAAAGCAATTGAGTTCTGTAGGAGATAGGGGTTTGTCATCACCAAAACTTTTTTTAGGCACCACAAAAGGCATAGGTATAAATGAGAAACGGCAGGTGACTCGGAAAGGTATCAGTTAAATTATATTATGGTAAGGCATAGATTTAGAAACTGCGTGATCAATTTTCTCAGTTTCCTGGGAGCGGATGCGGAATCTGATAACAATTTAGTCGTTATGGAGCGTAATGTCCATTTCAAAAAGCTAATGCAGGGGAGGCGGGTAGGAAAATGGAGCGTAGAAAATTCAACTGGATTGACAACAATATTAGCAGACAGCAGAGAAAGTCATGACTGAGGGAAAGGAGTAGAGTATTTTTTTAAGTAATCTACCGGTTAAGGTAGGCTTTGGATAGACACAACTACCAAATAAAAATTTTGTAACAAAACCCAATACAGCAATCCACTCTATATCATATCCTTTTTTATCCATGTGTACTTCCTTCCTCCCTTCATCCTGTCAACATCCCTATCCTGTTCCTGCCCTTTCATGTTTGCTTAACATTCTCCCCTCTGTTACAGTCTTCAACATTCCATTACCGGTCAATACGTCCTTCATCCATTTTTCCTGTGTCCATAGGATTTGTGCTAACAAACCCGTTTCCTCGCCCGCCATATCTGGTACTTCCTCATTTGTTTTCTTTTCTGTCCATTTTACCTTCTCCATTCTTCTCCACACCCTCATTTCAATAGCCTCCAATCAACGTCCATCCTCATGTTTTAGTGACCATTTTATCGCACCGAACATAACTATGCTTTATATCAAAGTTTTGACGAGTCTTTTCTTAACATCCATGGTCAACTTCCGTTTCATCAACTCCCTCCTCCTTGTGGAACACTGTGTGCATAGCGCAATTCTACTCCTTATGTCCCTACTACTTAAACCGTGCTGGTCCAAAGCACTTCCAAGATACGTAAACTGTTCTACCGGCTCTATTTTTTGTCCTATTGTAATGTTTAGCCTAGCCTTACTCTTGCTGAAAAATCGCAAAACCTTTGTTTTATTAATATTGATTCTCATCTCATATGTCGCACTGAATTCGATAGATATCGCGTCGGATTCACTCAGCATTGCTTTACAACCCCTTGGATGACTGACAAACTAGAAGCTTGGTCATCAGCAAACCTAACTGATTTTACGAATTCCCCGCCGACTCACATTCCTACCTCCAATTCTTCCCAGTGCTCCTTAATCATTTCCTACCATGTACGTTGAACAGCACCGGTGATAATGGACAACCCTGCCTTACACTTATCTAACAGCTTGCAAAAGAAACACTTTATATATATAAAGAAAGATTTTGGCCTGTATTTCACCTGAAGATGACGCTGAGCGTCGAAACCTAGGTCTTGAATAAACATTTTATGTGGAAAAACCAAGTGTTTCTTTTGCAATATGTATCGTTTCCACAAAGTGACGCCTGATGTTATCTCCTCTATCTAACAGCGTTCATTCGGACTCTTCGTTCCCCACTCGCACCTGAGTAGTCTGAAACATTTACAGTCTGCGGATTACCCTCCTGTCCTTCCAATCTATTCCTATTTTCTACTATATACTCCTTAGTTTTCCCAATTCACTCTATCAAACGCCTCTGAAATTTTGGTTTTTCCAGCCCGAAATTTCCGACGCTTCGTCCTTCTTTCTCTTCTCTTACGACTGCGTTCCAATCTCCCATTATGATGGGATTTTCTTTACCCTGCACCTGTCCGAGAACTTCTTCTATTTCATCTTGTGTATGTCTAGACGTCAGCATGTATACTTGCACGATCGCGGTGACCGTGGGCTCTCCTTCCGGCCTCACCATCAGAATTCCCTCGTTGTACAGAAATATTCTTCAAATTTCTTCTGTGTAATGCCAACGCCTGCGACCCTCCGGTCGTCTCCTGGGTATAGAAGTCGATATCCGTCGCTTGAGTAGTCGTCTGCTCCCTTCCACTTGATCTCGCTAACTCCCAATATGTCCATACCCAGCCTCTCCATTTCTATCATGGCGTTTCCAGATTTCCAATCACCCCTAAGGATCTTACATTCCATGACCCTATCCTACACCTGTCTTTCCTAACCGATGTACCCTTCCCAGCAGTCTCCACCCAGAGATCCGATTGGGGGACTATGTTACCTCCGCAATATTTTACTGGGAAGGATGTCATCATGTCATAAATAGGTAAATGACTGCAGGGCTGCACCTCCTCGGGAGACTAATGCGGTGGATTTCCGTTGCCTTCCGCAAGCAGTAAAGTAAGAATGAGAGAAAGTCAATAAAAAATTGTTGAGTAATTGAGAGCAAGCTGTATCAATTCCGTCAAAAGAACCGAAGACCTATATCTTCTGAAGTTCCAGGAAAGTACGACATGCAAAAGGTTCACTGTAGTTTGTTTTGTTCTATCCCTCAGATATGATTGGATATTCATTTTATGGAGTGATAAGTATAGAATAATATACAGCGGTGGGGACGAGAACCAACGGGGGTTGCCATAGTATTAAATGAAGAGGTAGGAAGAAGCGTAGTCAACATAGAGCAGGTAACGGATAGAATACTACTAGTGGAGATAATAGCAGAACCGACGAACGTAGTTATTATTCGGGTATACATGCCACCGAGCAACCATAATGAAGAAGAGGTCGATAGGATATACGATCAGTTAGGGGACATGATCGCGTGTGTTCCTGCAGGGAAACATTTGATAGTGATGGGGGATTGGAATGCGACGGTAGACGAAGGAAGAGATGGTGATGAGGTGGGGGACTACGGTTTAGGCACGAGGAATGACCGCGGGGAGAAAGCAGTTGAGTTCTGCAGGAGACAGGGGTTAGTCATCACCAACACTTGGTTTAGACACCACAAAAGACGCAGGTATACATGGAAAATGCCAGGTGACTCGGGAAGATATCAGCTAGATTATATCCTGGTTAGACACAGGTTTAGGAACAGTGTGATAAATTCCCACAGCTTCCCGGGAGCGGATGCGGATTCAGACCACAATTTAGCTGTTATGAAATGTAGCGTACGTTTCAAAAAGATAAGGCAGGGGCGGCGAGTCAGAAAATGGAATGTAGAAGCATTAAATGGGTTGAAAAGGAAGGAATACAAACAGGTGGTAGAGAAAATCATGGAGGATGGTAAAGGGCTTAGTACTATCGAAGAAAAATGGGAAATGATCAAGAAAGGGTTGTCTAAAGCCGCAAAAGACACTATTGGAACCGTTAACGCTACAAGGACTAGGAAACCATGGATCAAGGATGAGATGATTACAAAGATGGATGAGCGCCGTAAATGGAAGAATATAAATACAGAATTAGGCAAAATGAAGTACAAAGAATTGAACAATAAATTGAGGCGGGCAACAAATAAAGCAAAGGAAGCAAGGTGGAAGACGCAGTGCGAGGATATGGAAAGTCTGCAGGGGAAGGGTGAAATCGGTGCGCTGTACAGCAAAGTTAAATCGTTATCGGGAAGTAAGAAAGGAAGAGCTATGCTAACAGTTAGAGATCTACATCTATTTAACACCCCGCAAGCTGCCGCAAGGGCGTGTGGCGGGGGGTGTTAGGACACCACCCGTAATTTAGAAAAGAAAGAGAAAAAAAACCGCATGCAAAAACCACAAAATCATATAACCAAAAAACAAAAAACTTGGCATAAATTCATGCATGAACACTTACACCCCACACACATGCAAACACTCAATCTACACCTTACATACACATGCACCTGAAAGTATACCTAACATCTCTATAGTGTTTAATTTTGTTCCGACTTGTAAATTTAACGTTTTTAATATTTCTAAAGTGACTTCGGTTTCTTACTATTATGATTTCTGATTGTTCGGGGAAAGAATGAGTATTTGTACCTATCTGTCTTGGAATCTATCTCCCTTAGTTTATCTTTGTGGTCTGATCTACCTAAGTAGTGTGGTGCCATTATAATTCTTTCTGTGTCATAGTTAAACTCGTTTGTTCTGAACCTTTCTAAAAGTCTAAGCCTCGCTTGTTCTCTCCGCTTTTCAAGTGGTTCCCAGCCTAAATCCACTAAAAGATCTGTCACACTTTTGTTCTTATCATAACAATTTTTAACGAATCTAGCGGATTTTCTCTGGACTTTATCTACTTCTTTTTGCCAAATTTTCTCCCACGGATCCCAAATACTTGCGGCATATTCCAAATGAGGTCTAACTAGAGCAAAATAACACCTCTCTTTAACTTTTTCATTACATTTCCCCACCACCCGTTTTATGAAGCCAAGTTTCTTTAAAGCTGATCCGCATATTGTCCTGATATGTGCTCCCCATGAAAGGCGTGGTGTTAGAACAACCCCTAAATATTTAACTTGATTTGCCTTAGTCAATACTGAAACCTCTATTTTGTAGTTTATATCCTGTTCCTCGCTTCCTTTATTCCAAAATTTCAAAACTGCGCATTTATCTATATTAAGAGTTAATCCCCATTTATTGCACCATTCCGAGATATTGTCTAAGTCTCTAGAGAGTAGCTCGCGATCTAGTTGGCTCCTTATTTCCCTGTATATCACCGTGTCGTCAGCAAATAACCTTAGATTGCTACTAACGTGTGTGCTTAAGTCATTTATGTATATTAAGAACAGAAGAGGCCCTATTACACTTCCCTGGGTACGCCCGAAGTTACATCTCTATCGGTTGAGCACAACCCATCTATGACTACTATTTGTTTGCGGTTTGACAAGAAGTCTCTAATCCAATTAATTAATTTCTCATTGATCCCATAGTATTTAAGTTTATGCAACAATTTATTGTGTGGGACTTTGTCGAAGGCTTTTTTGAAATCCAGGAATACTGCATCGACTTGTGTGTTGTTTTCTCCCGATCTAAGCATATCGTGAATGAAGAGACCAAGTTGTGTTTCGCAAGATCTGCTTTTCCTAAATCCGTGCTGGTTGTGGATTAGTATTTTCCTACCATCAAGAAATCTCATAATGTTAATGACAATAATGTGTTCCAATATTTTGCAAGAGATCGATGTTAAAGAAATGGGTCGGTAATTGGTTGGTTTATCCCTATCGCCGCCTTTATAGATGGGAGTTATATGGGCTAGCTTCCAGTCACGAGGCACTGAGCCTTCTTCTATCGATTTTAGAAAAACAATATGTAAACACGGGGCAATGTCTTCAGCTAATTCCTTTAATATTCTAGCAGGTATTTCTTCCGGACCAGGTGCCTTGTGTGCTTTGATACTACGGAGCAGATGTACTATTCCCTGTTTGGTCAGTGTAAGATCGCTCATGTGTTCCCCGGGTGGGTGTGGAGGATCATTTGGTGCGTTTGTGTTTTTGTTGTAGACGCTCTGGAAAAAATGATTTAAAATATTTGCCTTTTTCACGCTATCTGTAATGATTTCTCCTGATGAAGCTTTTTATTTCTTTCTGATTGAAATATATCTTCTTCTAAACTTTCATTCCTATACAAGCCTTCATCTCAATTGGTACGGTGAGTTTTGTGTTTAGATATTCAGACCAACTCTTAGTGATTATATGAAATATGTGTCGCTGAATAATGAAGTTTCATCACAAAGCATATGCACTCTCTCTCTCTCTGCAGCTATTGAAAGGAGAATTATTTTGCTTAGAATGAATTTCAAAAAAAGGTTGGGATGCAAACGTTACTTGACGCGTTTTATCAGATATTAAGAACAAAAATTCCCAAACTTTCTTTTTTCAATCAGATCTTTGCAGATCCACAAGAGATAGCCACAAATAGCGCAATCACTTCGTTTTTTTTGTTATAAGGCCTTATATGGTGTAGATATAAACGGAAAATGCCCCATCATTTAAAAAATCATATGAAAATTTTAACATTCGCGTAAGAAGGCAGAAAACAAAGGCAGCAGTTAAAAGAAAAATGAAGTTCCTTTGACATATTTCAAGACACCACAGTTAGCTCAAGAAAATTCCTGAAGACAAGGTCTTGGCATAAAGAGGGCTAAATACCAAGGAATGGCCAACATTATTGGTCAGTAAGGTGAAGGACGATTTGTATGCTGATTTGAAGAGGCTCATAGATGAGATTCAAGGGAAATGTGGCAGCACGGAATGAGGGGGATCATTGAAAATAACTCAAATGACGCTGTTTTTAATAACGATTACCCACCAAAAACACCGTTTCAGCTCAGTAGATTAAACTGCGAACAATCATCACGATATTTAACCACGTTTTTACGGAAGGTTTTCAATGTTATATCTGCTATTATAAACTTAGTTTTAGGATTATATTTTCAAAACTGTACCAATTACTGATTAGAAATTTAAATATTGTTTGCGTATAGTCCACACCACAGATCCCTTCCTAGAGCCCAGACGGGTTAGGTGTTTACCCAAATAGGTTTACCTAGTACTACGCAGGAAACTCGCTACGCTAGCACTGACTAGTGGTGGTGGTGATTTGAGGAAACTAGTGGTGATTTTGAGGACCTTTCAAAATACCCTCGCACATTTTTGAATTAAACAATCCCTGCAGATACTATTTTAACATTATATAACTATAATTCACTAAATTCAAGTCTGTGAATATGATGGTAATTACCTTGATCCAAAATGTAATGTAAATAAAAGTAAATGCATCTTTATCGTAGGTGTGGTAGTCCAGTAGGTTCGGAAACTGAGTGAAGGGTCCCGGGATGAAATCTGGACGTCTTTGAAAATCATTCATATAAACCTAATCAGTGTATTTTTTCCGCTGGCACCTTTATCTGGGAGGTCACCGACGAATCGGGGAAGGGAAATGACATTCCACCCTTTTATTTAATATCCATACATTATAGGGCTTATGATGAAGTAAATTAGTTTAAAAGATGCCAAAACAATAAAAGAGTGCGTATTTTATGTGTTCCCCGGGTGGGCGGGTAAGGTAATAGTTGACGCAGGAAAGATCCAAGAGAGATGGAAGGAGTATATAGAAGAACTGTATAGTAAAGAACTCAGACCAACAAAGTTAGACATTGAAAAAGAAAATGACGTAGAGGAAGACAGCTTAGGTCCAGGCATACTAGACAATGAGATAGAAAGGGCATTAAGGGAGATGGAATTAAATAAGGCCGTGGGGGTAGATAACATTCCCGTGGAACTTTTAAGATGCTTAGGAAAATGTGGGAGGAAGAGGGCTGATCCGTAGTATTTATGAGGAGGGAATCTGGCCGGAAGACTTCGTGAGATCAGTTTTAGTTCCTATTCCGAAAAAGGTAAAGGCCACGTCATGTGAGGACTATAGGACAATTATTTTTATATCCCACGCAGGTAAAGTTGTTCTCAGGATCATAAACAAAAGGATAGAGAGTAGGGCAAATGATTACTTAGGGAATGATCAGTTTGGGTTTATGAAGGGGAGAGGTACGCGTGATGCCATTTCAGTAATGAGATTATTAATGGAGAGGAATATAGAACACAACCAGGAGGTATTTGCCTGTTTCGTAGATTTCGAAAAAGTGTTTGATAGAGTGAATTGGGAAAAACTAATGAGTATATTGCAGAAAATAGGAATAGATTTGAGGGAAAGGAGGCTAATCCGCAACCTGTGCATGTCTGACTGCTCAGGTGCGGGTGGGAAACGGGGAGTCAGGATGGGCAGTGTTAGGAAGGGGTATAAGGCAGGGTTGCCCATTATCACCCTTGCTGTTCAACCTGTATGCGGAGGAAATGATCAAAGAGGCATGGGAAGAACTCGAGGTAGGAATGAAAGTGGGCGGGGAATCCGTAAAATCAGTTAGGTTTGCTGATGACCAAGCTTTAGTTTGTCAGTCAGCCAAGGGGCTGCAAGCATTGCTGAGTGAATTGGAAATTCAGTGCGACAGGTATGGGATGAGAATCAATATTAATAAAACAAAGGTTATGCGATTTTCTAGAAAGAAAAAGGCCAAGCTTAACATTAAAATAGGAGGGCAAAAACTAGAGCAGGTAGAGCAGTTTACGTATCTCGGTAGTGTTTTGGACCAACACGGTCAAAGTAGTAGGGACGTAAGGAGAAGAATTGCGCTAGGCAAAGAGGCTTTCACAAGGAGGAGGGAGTTGATGACGGGGACTTTGAGTAAGGATGTTAAGAAAAGACTCGTAAAAACTTTGATCTGGAGCGTAGCTATGTACGGTGCGGAAACGTGGTCATTGAAGCAGGAGGATAGACGTAGATTGGAGGCTTTTGAAATGTGGGTGTGGAGAAGAATGGAGAAGGTGAAATGGACAGAGAAGAAAACAAATGAGGAAGTACTTGGTATGGTGGGCGAAGAGAGGGGTTTGTTGGGAGCAATCCTATGGAGGCAGGAAAAGTGGATGAAGGGGGTGTTGCCCGGCAGTGGGATGTTGAAGACTATGATAGAGGGTAGAATGTTGGGCAAAAGAGGAAAGGGAAGGAACAGGATAGGGATGTTGGACGGGATGAAGGGAGGAAGAAAGTACTCGGAGATGAAGAGGGACCTGATATAGAGTAGGATGATGGATTTTGTGTTTTGTTAGGAGTAATAAAATATTTGTTTGGTAGTTGTGTCCATCCAAAAACCTATCTTAACCGGTAGATTACCTTATATATATATTCCATTTCGGGAAGGAGTTAGTCCGCGATCATCACCGACCTTTCCTCCACCCATGTCGTAACGGCGCGGCGTCACCAGTGACGATTCGGGGCTCTCGTCTCTACATGTATCGACGGGGCTGGCACACCTTCTTCTAATATTTTTCGTGCGATTAAAAAGGTATTTCCCTGCCCGAAGGGCTTTGAATGTCTGAGAAATAATTCTAGATTGGCGCCGCAACATTTCTTAAATGCTCGACATAAGTTAGAATTTGAATCTTTCCAGTTTTTCTGAATGCGCTGCCAAAAATGCAGTGTTACTTTTTTATTTAATTAGCCTGTGCATCATTAGCCTCCCAGTTATGCAATTAAGCCAAATTCAAGAATGCAGCTCCATAAACTGTTGCATTTGTGTACGGCAGAATCACACTAGCGGAGAACTCTGTTAGATCTTGACACCAGCACCTTCCTGGAGTTTACGGTCGCTCGGGAGCAGAAGGGGGTCCACCATCTTCTCAGGTAGTGGTCGGCGATGGAGTATCCAAGTCGAAGAAATAGGTGCGATCATTCAAATCGTCCCCCCGACGAAGTATTGTTCGGAAGAATAATGCCTTCTGCATAAGGAAGGGCTCCTTGTTCCGAAAGATGAATCTCCAGCCACCGACCCGGCGTTGGAGGGGGCTCCCAAGGAGTGGTATTTGTATCGCTCCGCTCTAGTGCCACTTTTGTCTGGGTAATGCTTTACAATATTTGTACAGCCTGAAGGATTCTTACTATAAACACAAATATAACAAAAATGCGTTATAAGCATTCTCAACGAGTCTAAGGCTTCAGGAGGCACGTTACTTAAATCAAAATATGACAAGTGATCATCAGAATAGTAGCAATAATAATTGTGTAATAATCATTTATAGGATCAAATTTAACTTCTCGGAAACAATTTATGAGTTATTATTTGTATAATCATCATCAAATGAAATTGAGTCAATATTGACCGGCTTACTAAAGCTAGACTTCAACGGTATTTGGTGGGCACCATTAAAAATCAATGTTGAATGGTCTAAATATATCGTGAAGAAGAAAAATTATACAAGAATTCCATTACCGGGCGCATTCAATTAAATATAGGGCAAATAAAATGAGGATGTGCTATACTGCCCACGATGCCCACTGTGTTCCGAAGCAAGTTTCATAAGATTGTATTACCGCATAAGCTGCAAATCGATTGATGAAAATTTCGTTCATGAAAAATAGTGACTGCCGGCGTTCACAATAAATTAATACGAACGGCCAGTGATCTTTATTTCTAATATCATGCCAGCTTCCGGTGTTTCGGCTAAGTTTAATGACTCCCCCACCTTGTCGCCACTGCTGCTTGCTTGTGATGAACTGAGGGACTCAGGAAAGGTCTTAGAATCAATGGCAACAGAATGAGTATTTTCTGTTTGTTGAGCGCAAGGAGAACCAAATGATTTTTGCGAGGCAGGGGATAGTGGGATTGTATGGGAATATTGAGGGAAAAGGGAATCAATTTGGGATTGAAGTATCAACAATTTGAAACTTTTGCCACTTTACTTGGGTAAGTTCTTACATTCGCTTCCTCATCGGGCGCGGGCTCTTTAGCATCTAAAATGGTCTTGGGGTATCTTACTATGACAACCCCATCCAGTTCCGTTCGTAATCCTAGTAAATATTGTGCTATAAGTCTTATATTTTTACAATGACAGTTGTTGTGTACGATTTTAGATTCGGGAATATATCTTTCAGCTACCTCGAGAGTTTGCGGAGCATGGTGGGTGTGGGAGGAGAGGGTGGGGCACTCATTGACACACTCGATAGGGAGCTGCAGACGAGAGGTGAACATATCTTCGATAGCAATTGGGGAAGTCTGAGGGGAGAATCTGCTCTTTAGATTATCCTAGGATTCTCATAACACTTCAAAGTTTGGGAATTCACTTCATTTTAAGCGTGTAGTACAAAGGGTCTCTTTGTCCGTCCAAGCGCTGTTATCAATATCTTCAGACATTCCAAGAAGGTACCTACGATACGAGGGTGGTCCTAGAAGTATTCGACCCAACAAAAAAATACATATGTTGGAAAAATTGTATTTATTCTTCATCATAATCTTCTTTCAGCTCTCTACACATTTCGCAGCGATTTTCAATAAGTTCGATACCCTTTTTTTAATAAGAACTGTCTTGCTCCTCAAAATAGCCATTAACTGCCGACATCACTTCTTCATGGTTGGAAAATCTTTGACCACCGAGCCATTTTTTCAAGTTTGCGAACAGAAAATAAACCAAGGGGGCTAAATCTGGCGAAAAGGGTGCATGCGGTAGCTATTCAAACTTTAACTCGTGAATTTTGGCCATTGCACTAACGGATCTGTGAGTTGGTGGATTGCCTTGATGAAACAACACTTTCTTCTTAACCAAATGCGGCCGCTTTTGCTTGATTTCTACGCTCTAATGTTGAAATAAGTTTGCATAATACTCGTTAATATTTTTTCCTTTTTCAAGATAGTCAATGACAATTATCCCACGCACATCCCAAAAAACCGACGCCATGACCTTTCCTGCTGAAACGGTCTTCGCCTTCTTTGAGCCGGTTCTCCCTTTTGTCTGTTTTTTGTCTCGGTTTTGAAGTAATGGACCCATATTTCATCCATGTTTATGAAACGGCGCAATAATTCTGCTTTGTTGCTGTGCTCCATACTTAGCTAAACACTGCATTGAAACATCTTCACGACACTGGTTTTGCTCGAGTGTGATCCTATCTTGCACACATCTTTCTCATGTCCAAATTTTCAGTTAATATGCGATGTACCGTACTTTTTGAAATGCCTATTATGTCTACTATCTCGCGCAATTTTGGTTGATGATCATCCAGTATCTTTTTGTGGATTTTCTTCACCGTTTCTGGAGTCGTCACCTCATTTGGTCGACCAATGCGGTAGATAGATGCGAAGAGTAGAGTCCAGTTCAGCTTTTATATTGGTTGGGCTGAGGCCTTTCAAATAAAAGTATTGTGTCACATAGCGATGAGCAGTTTTCTCCATTTTCACAAATTCACTGAAAACGTTCACTATTGACGGCTGCCAGACAAATACTAAAGAACGTAGCGTCTTCAAACTTGAAAAATATGCTTAATAGATAGTATACTTTCTAATAAACATTTCTAATTCATTTTTTAAACAACTACCGCCATATTTAGGTCAGACTGGGTACTTCTGAGACCACCCTCGTAGTATAAACAACTCCATTGAAATTGGGAACAAGACGCGCCTGATTACCATGCACGGTGGGCGGATGGGGGAGTGTTGCACTAGTGGTAGTTATTCCTGGGTCAATGGACGATGCTTCAGCTGAAAAGATATTTATGAGAGGATTGGATTCAAAAGACGAATTTGCTGGGCACAATGAACGGCACGGGGGTTCCAAAGGAAGAGAAATATACGGATGCGTGGAACACGAGAAGAAATGGTTGAACAAAAAACAATGACAGTGAATACGCATGATAAATTCCAGCTATAAATAAATTAACTTGAAGTTGATCAAACCTTAAATATGCTAACTAGAACGCTTATTGGAACTAGCTATATGAGTTTATGGAACCGTAGACTGGTGAGCCGATTCCGATACGTCCTTTTAACTTCCAGAGCAGGGAAAATGATGAAGGGGAGTATTCTAAAGATATTTTCTCACCTTCACTCAGAAAATCGGGTATACGATAACTCATTTCAACCATTCCTGCCGTTTACTTCTGCTTATTTTTTTCTCTCGAAATTTGTTCCCACCCAATAAGGATATCCCTTGGTTGAAATTCCTTTTTTACAAAAATCTTCAGTCATGCGCACGAAGTTTGTAAATACGACCTCGCTTCCCCATAGCAAAACGAAATGAGCAGAGCGAAACAGGTTCGGAGTGTAAAACCCCCTTTGCTTGCCCTCCCTTCCGTTTTTCAGTCAACTATTGACTCCCCCTATCCCCATTCCCAGACGCCTCTTTCCCCACACCACTCATCACCATCCCAGCAAACCACCCTCGTCTTTCCAAATTGGTCCCCCTCAGTCAACTCCCGCGGATACAGTGAAATTCCTATGCTACCCCACTCGATTTCTACTGGCATTAATTACTGTACATGTCAATTCTGCCCCAGGAGCCTAAACAAGAATACCCCGCCCGCTCCTCTTAACGCTGAACCATGTCATCCCTTACCCCGAATCTTGCTCCAGCACCACGCTTCGGTTAGTCCTCACCATACGCTTCAAATTTTAGTGACGCTCATGTATCGATTTCTTTCGTTTTAAAAAGCCCATGATTTCATCCGTTTTCAAAATGATCCTTGAACTAATTTTAACATAGAAGTATTAATCGTATTAATAATTGAATATCTAATTACAAGCAGCATTCCCTTGTTATCAGGTGAGCACCACCTAGTACTAGAGGTTCGGATCCCATCAACAGCATGGAATGCATGGTAAAATTTTATTTTTGGCATTGACGTCCTGGGTGCCAACCCATCTAAGCTATCGGAGGATCTAATTCTAAGGTCACACCGACTATAACTTCACAAGCTGGCCTTATTTTCTGGGACGTCATATTATTTGCCGGCCCCGGTGGCGGCGGGATATAGTCCTCGTCTGCCAACATAAAGGTCGCGGGTTCGATTCCTGATGAGGTGGTTTTTCCTCCACATAGGGCTTGGGCGTGTGTAATTGTCAAGTTTTTACATCAATATTCAAAGTGTGATGTAAAAGTCGAATTGCTGTTTTCTGACTAATGCAAAATTAATAAAAAATTGGACATGATGGTCTCAGGATCCGGAGTTTAAGGTACTATGTCATGATTTACTGATGTTTGACGCATTCATATGCCGTTGACAGTAATTGTATTTCTTCTAACGTCTACATCTATCATTTTGCTTCGGCGGCCAAGTTTCTACGCCGAGTAGTACCACGCTCCATATCGGAGTATTGATGATAATATTTTTTGATATCCTTACTCAGCCTCCATGCCATCATCTCCCTCCTTGTAAAATCGTGTTCGCTCAGAGAAATTCTTGTTATATCTTTCCTACTTTGATCATCTTGATTGAAACTATTTCCAGCATTGGTAAACTGTCCCACCTTCTCTAGTTTACACTCTCTTATTTCAATATTTAACTTTGCCTTCCGTCCTTGCAGAAAATATAGCATGTTTTGTTTTGTTTGCATTGGCTCTCATCCCATCCCTATCATACTGATTTTCTAATTCGCTTAGCAATAATTGTAACTCATCACCAGACTGGGTGACTAAAACTTCATCATCACCAAATTTAATTAGTTTAAATATTCCCCATCTACCTTAATTCCCACGTCTAGCTTTTTCCAAGACTCTTTTACTATTTTTACCAATGCCTCCTCGTATAAACTAAATCGCGGATGTTTATGGACAGTCCTGCCTTATCACCCTTCCATACTCAGTTCATCGCGACTCTACGTCCACCATACACACTAATGCAGACCAAGATATGTACAGGTTACAAATAAATGCACAACATTATAAAATGCATAATGCAAATACTTAGCATTGATATTTTGTGACCTAAGCATAGATAAGATTTTCGCGGCTATAACCAATTGCCCAAAAATAAAGGTCATATGGAACCGAATGAAACAAACAATAGTTGAAATTTGCAGCTGTATTACCGATTTACTCATTTTCACGATACGATAAAGCTAATTTATTCTCTGGTGTTCCATTTTTTTAGACTAGCGGACTATGCAAATAATTCTATTCGTGAATACAAATATTTAGTCTCGAGCCATTTAACTGACAAAATTATAAATATTATTCCCAAGAAATTATACTCTAATTTTTCTGCTGTTTACATAGATTATGAATTTTACGCACTTCACATCCTTTATTAATAGTTTGAGCAAATGCGTAAATATTAATATTTTTTTCGGTGGTTGGTATCACTTTAAACAATATTTTTCTTCAAGCCTTGTATAAACGACGTCTGTTCACACTTTTTAAATCAACCTTCTGTTCAAGTGGATCATTATAAAATGCATGTAGTACCTTACGCTGGATTTATTTTCCTATTATCGTAAATGTTTTATTTAAAAGTAATTATCCGTAGTCTTTGAAAGAGATGTAGAAAAAAAACGTAGGTATTAAAAGTGATGGTTGGGTTTTAATGGAAATAGATATAGTATCTTGCATTTTTTGAATCCAACTTTTATGCTAAACTAGTAATATCTTTTATTTCTTCCTGCGAAATATAGCTGTACAAATATTATTCGTCATTTGGTTCAATGAAGAAAAACTCAGTCAATATATTGGGAAACAATACTTTAATGATATCTAATACATTTTTCTCTTCGTCCTAAACTGGAGTGCATTTTTAAATTACTTTATCTATGCAATAGGAGTTTTAATGTATTGTTATCATTTCTATGCAATGATATATCCACCTGCATATATTCATTGGACTGGAATTTAAATCAAGAGCTGTATAATTAACCAAAATGATGTGATCTTTTCATTTAATAGCTTGCTTAACTACTGACCCGCGTGCAAATTAATTGCCATGAAAATTATATGCTTTTGCGCGATGTTACAGAAAAACGTCTCAACAGCAAGATGATCTTTAATCAATATAAATTTTCACTCCATAAACAAGATAGTCCGTGGCGCAAGTGAAAAATTCAAGCCGGAAAAAATAAAGATGGGAAACAACCCTCTCGTTTCTCGAGCGTCATTATGATCCGCGGATTAATTAATATTTCCCCCAGAAAAATAATGATGGTCCCGATCATTGTCGCTTCACTGCAACTTTACCGTCATCACTTTTCGTCCCATATACATCCGACTTCCCTTCCTCATTGAGCCTCACCTAACCCTCCTACCCCCTCCCTGTTTTTTCCGGTTCGATCACCCTCGACCTCTCCCAAGCACTTCCTGACGCCCCTCTCCTCTATCTCCCCTCCTTAGCCTATTTCATCACCCCATGCCCTCTCGATCTCTCAGCACCCTTGCATCCGAACAATCTTTTCCCTCCCCCCTCGCTCGCGAATCCACCCCCCTGCGCACGCTCTCTTTTTCGGGGGTGCTCATGGAGGATGCCCCTCTACCCCACCCCTTCCATTGCGTGAGAAAAAAATCTGCCCTCATATCAGCACCCGAGCAACCCCTGCCCACCTCCCGTTTGGCCCCACCCCGATCCCCAACCCACAACATCCCCTCCCTCTTATGACATTCCCGCATCTCCCACTACTGCCAACTTCTCATATACGTACGTATGCCTCGGATCTTCTCTACAGATCTCTATCCAAAGCTCTCCCAGGTTCGTTACACTCCTCTATTCCACCCACCCCCCAGCCTGCTCACTTCCTCCTACTCCCTCTCTCCTGCTCCCATCTCTCCAGCTCTCTCACACTCCCATCATCGTCCCCCTTGTCATCTCCCTCCCTCGTGTCTTTTTAATAAAGTTCGCGTCCCCAACGTTTTCCCCACGACTCAACGTCCCCCACCCCCGAGTTTCCTTACTCCCCCAACCCCCTTCACCCCCCACGCACTCCCCGGCCGCGAAACCTTTTATCCTACCTCCCCCAACCCCTACCTCCATCGACTCCGTCCGCAAACCCCCCCCTTCGCTCAACTTTTTCCTTCCATTCGCCAGACATAGTCGAGAGAGTCACCCACTCTTCCGTAAACCCAATATTAGTCGGTGGGAATCTGGGAAGTGGAAGGGGTATATGCATGGTGGGGAGGGAATGAGCGAATGTGTGTGTGAGAGAGAGAGTTTGTGCGTGAGGGGACAGAGGTCCCCTCCTAAACATGCTTCCCGCAAACCTACACGACAGAGGATTCCCCAACTCCCGCCTGCCTTCCACCCGCAAAAGAGAGAGAGCTAGGTTTTCCCCCTCCTCGTTTTGTGTGTCGTCCCGCGGGTCCTCTCAACCCCTCTCAACCCCCTCTCTCGCTCTCGACCGCGCACAACTCAGCCGGTGAAAGCGAGAGCCGTAGAGCAGAACCCTCCACGGCGATCAACGGGTGGGAGAAGAGGGGTAGTGTAGATGTGGTGGGTATGTTTGTGGGGAAAAAAGGGGATCGTGAAACTAGACATCGCCCCACATCTTTATTTCAATAAACCACTTTTTCCCAACCCCCCTCCCAGCCACACTGCAGAGCTCTATTTTCTCCCCTCCTCGAATGACGGTAGAAATGCCGAGGGGCCCCAATATGTCCTCTCCCCCTGCCCGATCCCTGATCCACCACCACTAAGCCCCTTCCCATTCCCTCATCCCCAACATCCCCTCATCCTCTCCCACTCGGATTGCTCCTTCGGGGGCTCGGGGAAGGTAAATGAGCGAGTGAAAGTGGTGGAGCTGGTTCTGGATGAGGGTTGAAGGGTTTGCAGGGTTAAGAGGGAGAAGGGCGACTGAAATGCGCTTCCTGGCTGGCAGTGGATCTATGCGTAGTTTTTTTTAGCCCGATGAGGCGACAAGATATAAATGCTCGAAGGAAGTATCTCAGAAACGAAATGTAGGCGATATTTTCATCCAAGAATTCAATAAAAGCTTTTAGTCTCTGAACACTACCGGTATAGTTTCACCCCCAGCTGTTATTTGCACCTTTGCTGAGTGGAGACATCATCAGGCAAAGGAAGATAGCCAAATGTATACGAATTTTTTTGCATTAGGTCCATATGACAGGATGAAGTGCCGAAATTAACAAGGTACACGAACTAGAGAGAGTAGTCAATAATTTCGTAGAAAAATAACTAAAATTAAAGCGTTAATAAGAAATCGTGTATGTAAGATACTAGTATGTACATTTTTTGCATGAAATGCGTCTTCTTCTTTGGTTTGGGATTGCTGATGGAATGGAAAAAAAGTTGAATCACTAATCAGATTTATAAAAGAAGTGTAATTGGTTGTGATCTGAAAAAAGAGGCACAAAATTTGGACGAGTCTGGGTAATTAAATCTTTATGCAGGCGAAATATCAACTGTTTAAGAAACTGTAGAGGGAATGACCAAAAGTATAAAAAAGAGAGAATAAATTTGGTGGCGAGGCCCAGAAATTTGTGGGCAGAGATACCCACTAATCATGTCCCTGGCAAAACTACACGATAGAGGATTCTGAAACTCCTAAATATATACGCCTAAATATATATAATAGATTCTCTTGGAATTCCATAGATAGATACACTTTGGGGCGAGATTGAGACTATGGAGTGTCCTGTACACCTAACCCCTGTATTCGTATATTGGCAAATTATCAGTGTTAAGAAACTCACGATCAGTGTTGGTAGTGCCCGGCAGATCGGGTGCTGGAGATGAGTCATTTGTATATGGGTGCGACCCAACAAAATTTAATTGTTCAGTCACCTAGAGAGAAATCGAAAAGCGATGAATACCTGAGATAGCACATCACTCGGCGGCCAGCAGGCTGCGATTGGCTCCCTCGTAGACGGTGAAAAAATTCAAGCATGCGCATTAAGCTGTCTCCTTCCAATGTATGTACACAGTGGCGCCGCCCTATCATCACTACTGTGAGCTGTCAAAAATAATTATACACATCCGCACAAACAAATACAACGTGCCCCATGGACCCTACTCCCTTGACGTAACGAACGGGCTTGTGCACCTATGTTCTATGGACTGCATTAACTATGCTATTGGGTCACCCATGCAAGATATACATGTGAATCGAAGCGTAGGAGCCTGGATTAGGATTTCGCAGTCGTAATCTCACGAAGATCTTGCGAAATAAAAGAGAGACGAGAAATAGGACTGGAGCAGTTAAAATAGAGACTTGGAATGTTAATTAAAAAATATAGAGCAAGATATTGAGAGAGGAAATAAAAATGTTTTAGGGCTGTGCGAAGTGAAATGAAAGAATAGCAGGGCTTACAGGAACTATATTTACTGATTAATATAAATTTATTATTATTATTTATTATTATATTACGATGGGTTGAGAGGCGGAGAAGGGTGGCTTAATCATGGTTAGGTACAGATTTAGAAACAGCATGGCTAATTTGCACAGTTTCCCCGGAGCTGATGCGGACTCGGATAAAAGTTTAGTAATAATGAAGTGTCGTGTCAGATTCAAAAATATAAAACAGGGAAGACTGTGCAGAGAATGGTTTTTAAAATAGTTTATAACTCCATCAACAACTATTAAAAGAAAGAAGTGTCAGCAGGACTTAAAAAAATAATGAATAAGGACAGAGAGCTTGGTACGACAGAGGAAATTTGGGAACTTATCAAAAAAGGGATATTCAAAGCTGAAATAGATCTATGATAACTCTAAATTGGAGAAGAACAAGGAAATCATGGGTGATCAAGATAAATTAGAAATATGGATTAGAGAAGGAAATATAAAATGTTAGTACTGAGATAGAAAGAAAATAGTATACAAATTTAAATATTAAACTGAGGTGGGAACAACCGGAAGAGAAGCGTGGTGGAAGACGCATTGAGAGGATATGGAATGATAACAAAGAAAAGGCGAAACCGGTTAGCCATTCAGGAATGTTAAAACACTGTCAGCAAATCGTTTTAAAAGATCAGTCAGGGAGTATAGTTGAACTAGAGAAGATTCAAGGGAGATGAAAGGAATATGTAGAGGAACTCTATTGTAACGAAATTTGGCCGGTAAATATACGCTTACAAAGAGAATGACGTAGTTAAGGATATCAATGCAACAATTTCAGAGTGTGAAAATCATTCGCCTTAACTGGGATTAGAACCCAGATCCCTCAATATCCGGTCGAGTGCTTTAGCCACTTAAGCTACCGAGGCGTCCTCTTGAACTCTGAAAATTTGGGGCTTTTAAAGGAACTAGATGTTGTGACGAAATGCCGTACATACAATGTCACAGGCATTCGTATTCGTGCGCGAGGCGCCACAGTCCACGAGGTTAAAGCCAACTTTAAACACTTATGGTGTTTATCCTTTGACAAATTCCAAAGAAACTGCGGGAGATACCGCAACAGTAACTTTTAACGGAGTCATCCGCTAATGTGCATTTCAATGCAACAATTTCAGAGTGTAAAAATCCGAAAAATCAGCCGAATCCCAGTCAAGGCGAATGATTTTTACACTCTGAAATTGTTGCATTGAAATGCACATTAGCGGATGACTCCGTTAAAAGTTACTGTTGCGGTATCTCCCGCATTTTCTTTGGAATTAGTTAAGTATAGTTTAGGTCCAGGCTCACTTGACGGCAAGATAAAGGGCATTCATTGAATTGAGAAATAAGGCCGTGGGGTTAGACAACATTCGCGTAGAACTAGATAAGGGTTTAGGAAATGATGGTAGGAAGAGTTTTTATGGACTGATTCCTAGTAAAGGGAGGAATTTGGCCGGAAGGTTTCGTCAAGCCGGTGTTTGTTCCTATTCCAAAAAAGGGGAATGTAGTCATATACTGGGACTAAAAAACCAAAATTTTGATTTGTACGCAGCTTAAGTGTTTCCCAGGATCATCAATAAATGGATGGAGAGCGGGGAAAATGATTAATGTTCAATTTGGGTTAAGTATTAGATGGATGAGACGGGGGAGGCACGAGGGATGCCATAGCAGTAATGAGGTCACTAATAGAAAGGAACATAGCATACAATCAGGCTGTATTTATGTGTTTCGTAATTTTCAAAAAACGTTCCATTGAGTAAATCAGGTGGTATTAATAAATATGTTGTAGATATTACGTAAGAGTAGATGGAGGGATGATTTGTCAAGTCAGCCAAGGGTTTGCCATCATTAATGAGAGCATTGTAAGGTCAGTGCGGTTGGTATGGTGTGAGAACAGATGTAAACTGCGTAAACAACGGTTTTGCGGTTTTTGAGGATGTGCAATGTTGAGTTAAATATTAAAATATGCGTTCATAAACTATAGTAGGTGGTCAGTTTACCTATCTCGGAAATTTTTGAACCAAAATGGTCAAAGCAAAAGAGACATTGGGAGTGTTAGGCAAAGGAACTTCCACAATGAGGGAATTCATGACAGGAACGTCTAGTAAGGATGTTAAGAAAAGACTCGTTATAAATTTAGATACGGAACGTGGTTTTGAACGACCCAGAGACATGATCGTTGAAACTAGGTTATAAGCGTAATTGAAAGGCTTTTGAGATATGGACTTGGAAAAATGAATGGATGAAAAATGGATGAAAAAGGTTACATGGACGGAAAGGAAAAGGGCGGAGGAAGTGCCAGGCGTGGCGGGGGAGGAGAGAGGATTATTGGAAATAAATCCAAAGTGTCAAGAAAGATAGACGCAGAGCGTTTTAATTGGTAATGAGATATTGCAGACAGTGACAAGAGGATAGGATGTTGGGAAAATGAGGAAGGGATAAGGATAGGAATATTGGGTAAATAGTAAAAAGTGCTAAAGGTTTTAATGTGTGTGTGTGTTTATATATATATATATATATATATATATATATATATATATATATATATATATATATATATAATGAGCTGACACAATATAACACAAATAGAATACAATAACAACATTTAAAAGGACACTCACATGGTAATTTGTTCGAGCTTTCGGCCCTCAAAGAGGCCTTCTTCAAGTGAGACTCCTTGAAGTCTTGAGCCTTGCTTGAAGAAGGCCTCTGAGAGGGCCGAAAGCTCGAACAAATTACCATGCGAGTATCCTTTTAAATGTTGTTATTGTATTTTATTTGTGTTATATTGTGTCAGCCCATTATTGTGCCGCTCGTGTGAGTTTTTCCGTACAATCGTTATATAAATATATGCCCCTCCGCGGACTACAACCTTGACGTGGTGGAAGGGCTTGTGCGTTCCGATGACCGCTTGTGTTGTGCTGGCGGGAGTAATAGTAATTCCTTCTGGTAGGGTCACCCATACCAGATAGGACAAAGGTTAGGAGCCGGACAAAAGGTAGTCCACGCAGCGTGTGTTCCTCAGTGAGGCGGCTGCAATGGGGTCTGACCCCAGTGGGGCGGCCAGTAAGTGATGGTGTCACGTTAAAAACACTATTGAGGAAGGCAACGGGAAACCACCTCAATTATCATTCCCAAGATTAACATGATGGACTATACAGAATATGAGTCCTGGCAACTACTGGGCTCGGCCCAATCGGCCGTGTGTTGTGCCCGGCAGCGGGGAGGCAAGGCTTCCGCGGTCGTCATCCCACGAAACCCTTGCAAGGGAAAACCAGCACAAGCAGCAGCAGGACAGAAGACGCAGGAGAAGACCAAATTAATTAGAATAGGAACGTGGAATGTTAGGACGATGATGAGGATAGCAAAATTAGAGAATATTAAGCTAGAAATTGAAAGGGGCAAAATAGATATTTTAAGTCTATGCGAGGTGAGATGGAAGGATAGCGGGGAATACTGGAGTGATAATTATTTGATAATATACGGCGGCACGGACGAGAGCCAACTAGGAGTTGCCATAGCATTAAACGAAGAGGTAGGATGAAGCGTAGTCAACAAAGAGCAGGTAACGGATAGAATACTACTAGTGGATATAAAAGCAGAACCGACGAATTTGGTTATTATTCAGGTATATATGTCACCGAGCAACCATAAGGAAGAAGAGGTCGATAGGATATACGATCAGTTAAATGACATAATCGCGTGTGTTCCTGCAGGGAAACATTTGATAGTGATGGGGGATTGGAATGCGACGGTAGACGAAGGAAGAGATGGTGATGAGGTGGGGGACTACGGTTTAGGCACGAGCAATGACCGCGGGGAGAAAGCAGTTGAGTTCTGCAGGAGACAGGGGTTAGTCATCACCAACACTTGGTTTAGACACCACAAAAGACGCAGATATACATGGAAAATGCCAGGTGACTCGGAGAGGTATCAGCTAGATTATATTCTGGCTAGGCACAGGTTTGGGAACAGCGTGATAAATTCGCACAGCTTCCCGGGAGCGGACTCGGACCCTGACCAGAATTTATTTGTTATGAAATGTAGCGTCCGTTTCAAAAAGATAAGGCACGGGCGGCGAGTTAGAAAATAAAATAGAGAAGCATCAAATAATTTGAAAAGAAGGAATACAAACAAGCGGTGGAGGAAATCATGGAGGATGGTAAAGAGCTAAGTACTATCGAAGAAAAATGGGAAAGGATCAAGAAAGGGCTGTCTAAAGCCGCAAAAGTCACTATTGGAACCGTTAACGCTAAAAGGACTAGGAAACCATGGATCACGGATGAGATGATTACAAGGATGGATGGGCGGAGAAAATGGAAGAATGTGAATACAGAATTAGGCAAAATGAAGTACAAAGAATTAAACAATAAATTGAGGTGGGCAACAAATAAAGCAGAAGCATGGTGAAAGACGCAGTGCGAGGATATGGAAAGTCTGCAGAGGAAGGGTGAAATCTTTATCGGGAAGTAAGAAAGGGAGATGTATGCTTACAGTTAGAGGTAAGACGGGTAAGCTAATATTTGACACAGGAAAGATCCAAGAGAGATGGAAGGAGTATATAGAAGAACTGTAGAGTAAAGAACTCTGACCAACAAAGAAAGACATTGAAAAAGAATATGACGTAGGGGAAGATACGATAGGGGGATAGGTCTGGGCATACTCGACGATGAGATAGAAAGGGCATTAAGGGAAATGACATTAAATAAGGCCGTGGGGGTGGATAACTTTCCCGCGGAACTATTGAAATGTTTGGGAAAATGTGGGAGAAAGAGGCTATATGGGCTGATTCGTAGTATTTAGGAGGAAGGAATCTGGCCGGAAGACTTTCTGAGATCAGTTTTAGTTCAGATTCCGAAAAGGTAAAGGCTACATCATGTGCGGACTACAGGGCAATAAGTTTGATATCCCACGCAGCTAAAGTTGTTCTCAGGATCATAAACAAAAGGATGGAGAGTAGGGCAAATGATTACTTAGGGGATGATCAGTTTGGGTTTAGGAAGGGGAGAGGGCGTGATGCCATTGCAGTAATGAGATTATTAAACGAGAGGAATATAGAACACAACCAGGAGGTATTTGCCTGTTTCGTAGATTTCGAAAAAGCGTTTGATAGAGTGAATTGGGAAAAACTAATGAGTATTCTGCAGAAAATAGGAATATATTGGAGGGAAAGGAGGCTAATCCGCAACCTGTACAAGTCTCAGACTGCTCAGGTGCGGGTGGGAAACGGGGAGTTAGGATGGGCAGTGTTAGGAAGAGGTGTAAGGCAGGGTTGCCCATTATCACCATTGCTGTTCAACCTGTATGCAGAGGAAATGAATAGAGCCATGGGAAGAACTCGAGGTAGGAATGAAAGTGGGCGGGGAATTCGTAAAATCAGTTAGGTTTGCTGATGACCAAGCTTTAGTTTGTCAGTCAGCCAAGGGGCTGCAAGCATTGCTCACCGAATTGGAAATTCAGTGCGACAGGTATGGGATGAGAATCAATATTAATAAAACAAAGGTTATGCGATTTTCTAGAAAGAAAAAGGCTTAAGCTTATTGAAATAGGGGGGAAAAAAATAGAGCAGGTAGAACAGTTTACGTATCTCGGTAGTGTTTTGGACCAACACGGTCAAAATAGTAGGGACGTAAGGAGAAGAATTGCGCTAGGCAAAGAGGCTTTCCCAAGGAGGAGGGAGTTGATGAGAGGGACGTTGAGCAAGGATGTTAAGAAAAGACTCGTAAAAACCTTGATATGGAGCGTAGCTATGTACGGCGCGGAAACGTGGTCGTTGAAGCAGGAGGATAGACGTAGAATGGAGGCTTTTGAAATGTGGGTGTGGAGAAGAATGGAGAAGGTGAAATGGACAGAGAAGAAAACAAACGAGGAAGTACTTGGTATGGTGGGCGAAGAGAGGGGTTTGTTGGGAGAAATCCTATGGAGGCAGGAAAAGTGGATGAAGGGGGTGTTGACCGGCAGCGGGATGCTGAAGACTGTAATTGAGGGGAGAATGTTAGGCAAGCGAGGAAAGGGAAGGAACAGGATAGGGATGTTGGACGGGATGAAGGGGGGAAGACAGTACTCAGAGATGAAGAGGGACCTGATGTAGAGTAGGATGTTGTTTTTCTAGGGATCACAAATTATTTAATTAGTAATTACGTCCATCCCAATACCTACCTTAACCGGTAGGATACCTAATAATAATATATACATGCACACATTTAAAATGACGCCCCAGATTAAACTTTTCTCTGATCTCATCATTACTCCCTTGGTAAAAAGCTTCTATTCCTAACCCCATTCTGCGTTTTCTTCTGACTACTTTGATCAACCTATCCAATAATACTTTTTATTTACTAATTATATCTACGGGGGCCTATTTCTGTTAGTGAATATAAAACAGACCCTTGTGATTCTCCTTCCTACCTTTTGCGGTTATATTCTTCAAATTAATATCATCTTAGGTAAAGGTTGAAGATAGTCACCTACTCAATATATTTGTGTATGCGATCAAGAAGTTTATTTCATAATTAACTAAATTAGGCAAAAAAGTAATTTTTCTCTTCTCCGCGACTGTGGATCTGAATGCAATATGTTACATATTTTGAATGGAAGATTAGAATTCTTAATTCATCGAATGCTATTTAAATTAATTCGACGAATTCAATGAAAAAATTCTCAAAATACATATATTCCATAATGATGAAATAATTGAAGTTGTGACCACTGTTTGGTTCCTTTAGCAGTGCCAAGTTTCTCCTTTCGTTATTCTCCCCCTCTCATGCATCCCGTCCTCCGGTTGTTCTTCTTGACTGCACAGTACTGAGAACTAGGCGTTTAGTTGATGGCTAAGAGAGGAACCTCTGAGGGGATATGGGTGACTTGTGATTGTTCAATGTTTAGGAAGCATCACAGTACGCCTTTGTTCGGTCGACCGTTTTCGTTTCTGCTTGTAAGACGTAGGCGTTCAACCGTGCACTTTAGCCCGGGCCTCTTCACTCGGCACACATCGTCTCAGGGCGAAAGGAGGTTTGGTGGGGGTGTAAAGGAAGGTTTTGTGAATACAGGGCAAAAAATAGACAGATATAACGGGTGTTCGGAATGAGAAATACTGTCATTCTCCTTATCTCTGCAGGTGTTTAAAAAATTAGAAATTCTAAAATAAAAAAGTATGCGGAATTGAAGAGTAGTTAATTTAGTGTCGAATTGTAGTTTGGAGGCAGGAGTACCAGTATCATTGTACCGTTGTAATGGCTATGTCCATCCAAAACCTAATTTAGCTGATAAAATACATGTAGTAAAATATTATTAATAATAATTATATAAATATTTCCTCTTTCAAGATATCTTATTTTTGTATTGAAAAAAAGGTTTCACATGCCTCTTTCATAAAAATAACAAATATTTAGCTTTATCTAGAACAAATATTTACCCTGGTCCATTTAACTTGCTCAAATTATATTTTCGCTTACTTATGAGAACGAAATATAATCATTTCAAGGAAAAAACTAAAATATAGCTTTACTATTGGAATAAAGAATTGCTGACATAATTTAAATCCCTATTATAGAAACCATATTTGACTGCAAATAAGTCAATTTTCAAGATTCATCGCCAATGCAAAAATGTGATACATGAAAATTATCGAAACATGTCAAAATGACACGAGCGATATGATAAGAATTAAGGAGAGTAAATCAAAAACATTTGAACGCACTTGATTGAATACACTCGTAAGATACATCCACACACATTTTGCGAGATGAAAATGTAAATACAAGCTCAAAGTTACATGATCCTATCAAGGTAATACTTTTGTCATAAAAGCCTTGTAAAGTAATTCCGTTGCTTTTGAAGAAATAAATAACGTTGAAATTCTGTTTTAATATTGAAAAATCTTTGTGCTTTCTGTGAACATTCCAACTACATTTTGCGAGTTCCTTAATTTATTATTTTCCATCGTAATCATTCGGTTAAACTCGACGAAATATTTGCTTTGGAAATATTCAAACAGTTTCATCTGCTTGTAAAACTTAATGGTGTACCCTTTGCAGAAAGTATAGAGGTACTTTCAATCTGAAGCGTCGGGAAACATTCAATTCTTATTCAGCAATAGAGATATGGGTACCCACTTGGATGGACACCCATTTCCTCGACCCATTTCTGAGCTCCTAAATGCCAGTACACCTAAGATTTTGTATGAAGAATCTGTGCAGATTAGTTATTTTCCGATTAGAACTCACTTCGCTCTTTAATTTGAATTCTGAGATATTGCGATATTCATGAAATTCTTGTGAGAAAGTTGAATGAAGTTTTTCTTCCCTCAAAAACATTTATATCCATTGCGTTGAAATTTTAAGGAAATCTACCTCTCTAACATGTTTACACATAATTTTAAATGCGTAATAATATTTGAAATACATTTGTCAATAAATAGTGAATGTGAAATGTTTCCCAGACGAATATTATTTAACCTGTCCACGAATTTCCTGGTGAAGTTTCCATCAGTCAGTCAGTTGGATCAGGAAGAATATCGAACTTTTGGCATTCCCACAAAAAGGTGAAATTGAATTTCAATGAAAGATCCGAACTAAGTTATTCAAGAAAATCCTTTATCTTCCAAAATCGTCTTTCATTCGCGATCCAATATGGGGCAAAAACTCCGAAAGCTAGCCAATTAGTCCCTCGGTTCATTTCAAAAGGCCAAGTGCATTATCTTCCTTCGACGGCCTTTCTCTTCGAGGCAGTTGTACAAATGCGAAGCCTTTAAGGTATTCACCCGTCTTGCCTTCCTTCCATCCTGGTGCACTTCAATGAGGCGCCGTAGCATCTCATGAACAAGGCATTGTTCCACCCCAAATGAATGAGAGATCCTCGCCCCAGGGTATGTAATCTCGAAGTCACCCGTCAACTTCTGTCAAATTAGAAACTTTGCTGCCTTCTCAAATATGCTTACCTTCCTCTCATCCATTTTCCTTTCCTTCCTCGGTCTTTCATCTCCAAATCCTTTCGTATGACTAGTTTGGTGATTACAGGGTTCCGATCTGCCGTTTGTGTACGTTGCGAAGGCAACCAAAATTGAAATTAGCATTTATCTAAAAGTACCCGGATCAAATAATTCCATCGTAAACAAGCTGCGTTTGGGCGATTGGGGACTTTAAATGCTCCAATTTCGGGTTTCACGTTCCTTTTGGTTTAACTGCATGGATTTTCAGAGATTTCGCCACACTGTAACTCTCAGTCGTGAATAAACCTGATATGGGGGAATTTTTCGAGAAGTAAAATTTGCATCTCAAAGATGATATAATCGCGTAATTGAATCGTAATGTTAAATTAGACATGTAATATACAAATATGAGCGCCTTTGCCCTTTTCTTATCAAACTTTTTTTCTGCGTCACTTTACGACAACTATATTTCTGTTTAACCGCGACTTCAAATTCTTCAATTTTTTTGAATAGTTATTTGTCATTCACCTTCATTATTCCCCCAATTCTCTTCATTCTGAGACAATAACTTTATGGCGTTTTATAAACCTGAAAATTCAAATTAGTCTGATAGTTTACCGTTCTCATTCCAATAGGATTGGTATTTAGCTAATTATCTATAAAATATGTTTTTAATAATGGTATGAATATGCTGTTTTATGATAATTTTGAAAATTTTCTGTTGACCCCCAGAAAACTAAAACATGGCTATTTGCCTATGATGAAATAATTTAACCTGCAGACGGCTTGCAGATTTTCGGCGAGGAAACTCAGTACTTGCATTGGTAATATGCAGGAAATGTAATTGTAAATAAAGCTGGAAGTAAAGTTTATTCAGTTTTCAGGAATTTATATTTATAATTAAAATTATTATCTATGACTCTAAATGTAATTCTATAAGTTTCTGATCAAAGGCGTTTCTGATAAATTTGACTGAAGAATATATTCAATGATACGAAATGTATCATCATCTATAATGTTAATGCGTTCATCATTAACTAGTATGTAAAAATTCCTGTTTACAATAAATTCTACTAATTTAAAATTAAACAATATGTGAATGTGAATAAACCATATGTGAATTTATCATTATTAAATTTGTACTAGAATTCTTCATAAACTAACTTTTCATTCATTTTTATTTTCCCTGCATGTTCATTAGTGCGCATTTCGTATAAACTAAAGTAAAAGTACGAGTATTGTATATGTATATATATACACACACACACACACACACACACACACACACACACACACACACAGACATTCAAATGATATCTCCTTAAAATACGAACTGCCAAAGTCCAATATAGACTGTAGGGCGTATGAAAAGATACTTCAGGGCCACAAACGTTAAGTGATACCCTGTATGCCGACGTCCGACCAGCTGTGACATGAAGGCCTGCTCTTGAATCCAAACGAGCGGAGTCACTTTACCTCGACCGGCTGCGTGTGCACGCAGCCAGGTCGGCAAACGACTATAAATAAGGAATGTGATTTTATGAATAAGACAGCGATAGAAATGGACGTACGAACCGGAATAGCCAAATACGCGAATGGCAGGCCTAAGGTTCGTATGATATGCCGGATCTCTGGTGAATGCTTGTTTGGGCACACCCCTCCTGTTTTAGACACCACTAAAAGGAAATGTCTATTTTTCCATCCGCATTTGATGAAGTCATAATAGTCCAGTAGTTAGGGCCTGAGGTTACGGACTGGAGACTCCTGAGTTCAAATCAATTTACATTAGTGCCGTATCTTACTGAGAATCTACTAGAGGTACAAGGAAAGATATTACTTACTTTTACTTAGATTTCTGAATATATATGTACTACTGAGCAGCGGTTTTGATCTCCTTCAAAACTAAACTCTGTGTTGGTTACTCTGGTGCTTCTCCTATGCATGGATATTGTCAATTTAATATAATACTCGAAGAGCATGCAAATATTCTCACTGGATTACTCAAGTGTCGCTGAAATCACCCTTGGGAAAAGAGATTGTCTCTGCTCTTCCAAATATTCAAAAGAGAATTAAAAGAATCTCCGGCTCGGGGTAGTGACCTCGGGTGCAAAAGCCCAAATGGGAGGATCAAAATCTTACCGTCGTGAACAATTTTTTCAAGTCATTAGTACAACTTCCATCTGATGTAAATGCAAACGGGAGCAACAAATTCAAGAGACTTTTAATTCCTTTGAATCACGGCTGTATTTTTTACATACCCAATGTTTAGTTTGAATATTTTTTAAGCGGAGATAGAAAAATATTCGAATAATTCTTTCTTCATCCTCTCGATCCGGCTGCTATTTAGACAGGGTTTCAAAGTTGCCATAGACGCTAGGAGCGCCGCTTTTGATTAAACAGTTACTCGAGGACAGAAAGGGAATTCCTGACAGGAGCCGGTCTCATGGGCCGCCATGAATATGCTGCCACCCACGCAGGCACGCGCTTAACTCCCCAGGCTTCACCCTCGTTTCGATCGCCCTTCCCCCCTCCTACTCCCCGCCCTTGTCTCGGCGGCATCTCTTACGTGAGAATCGTTTAATGCTTCCGCTCTGGGCGGTTCCCCGCGAGAGCTCCCTCTCTCGCAGCCGTCGGAGGGAGTTTCGTACATTATGGAGAGGGGAGGTGTGGGTGTGAGGTGGTTGTTTGGGAAAGGAACATTCCGACTTCGCTCCCCCTCCTCAGCCCTCACCTTTCCCTCTCCTCGCGAGACAGAAGCACCGTAACATTCTCTCCTTATCGCTTTATCTTTAATTTCCTTTTTGCATATCGTTAGGGAGCGATTCTCTGAGAATCCATCATTCAGATAAGGCAAGGGTGGTCGAATCTTTGGAAAAGGTGCCTCTTCCCTTCATTCTTCCTCCCTCTACACATTCCTCCTCCCAGCATCTGAATTCCTTCTCCCTCCTCGCAAGGCATCTTGTGACATGAATTCCCTTCCATTAGATCAACGGACACATTTTTGTCCTTTCCTCATAACCAGTACATATCGTTCAGGATATTCTTCCATCAAGTGCCTTTTGTGCATTGAGGGGAATGTTTCTTGAGAAATAAATATTTAGGTAGACTTTAATAACTACAAAAATAAATTCCTTGTTTAATAGGATACTTGTCTCTATTAATATTATATTTTTAAATGTTTATTTAGATTGATATATTTGCATATAAACTTTTTTAAAATGTTGTAATATCATATTTTATAATGTGTATTTATATGAAATAATAAGCGCAAGTATAAGCTTATCCACAAACTATTTATTAATTATTTAATTAATTCCAAAATTAATATTTTCAACAATATCCGACCCACACTACGAAGCTTCAACTAGAAGATAATGCAAAGCCTCGAAAACGATTTTAAAACAATCTGTTCGTACATTAGTGGATGACAACGTCATATTTCAATAGCCACAACTACGATATAGTAACATGTAGCACTTATAGTAGGAATGCTTAAAATGATTTCTTCCCAAGTGTTGAGTATGACGAACCAAAATAAGGCTGTCTCGGAAATATTGAGAGAATCATATTAAGACATCGACATTATTATTTATGCATTACTATAGTTAAACCATTACTAAGACCTCTTGAAGGGCACTTCAAGAGGTAAATTAATATCTGTTGATAAATCTGAAAATACGGGAACATATGGTGCAACTTTCATCCACGTGCTTGTCCAAATGTTGATGTGCCGATTTATTAGTAGAAACTAATGAGATAGCTAAATGACTAATAATGAAACGATGGAAATAAATTAAAATGATTTAAAAAATGGGTTGGTAGGAGAGATGAACTCGTGATTACATAGAATGTCACTGATATAAAAAATATCGAATAAAATCAGAAAAATTGTAACTAATTTGTTTGTTTCGCGGATTTCGAGATGATTTTGATAGAGTTAATTGGTTAGATTTAATCAATGTATTTTTATATGGGAATCGATAGGAATGGATGGAAAGTGGGGGTGATAGTGAGGGTGGATAATGGACCATCGTTGAAATGAAAGAAAATCAAGACTTCAAGGTGGAAATATGTTTAATATGCCATTTTTCTTGAATAACGCTAGGGCTAAGCAAATCATCCAATACATCCAGTTCAACTGTTTATTTATATCTATTTTTATCAACAGACAACGGAGAAAAAATTAGAAATATCCGGCTATTTATAAGAACACGAGGCATTTTTTTTACAAATTCATTCGATCCCGCATACATTCAACATCCCGTCATTCTGTTCAACATGGACATCCTTATCCTTCCCATTCCCAGCTTGCATTAGGGCCTCCTCCTGATGCAACCTCCTGCAACCTGTGCAACCATCAGACTGCTCATGTGTGTGTGGCGGATATAGAGTCAAAATGGTGAATGTTTTGTGATTCAATGGGCGGAATCAAGATAGGGCTGGCCATGATCGCTTGTGCTGTCCGACGCATGAACCAACTAAAAAAGGGTATGGCAAGAGCTGGAAATGGAAATGAAATTAGGTGGGGTGGTATGAGTTATTTTGCGGATGATCTAGCTTAAAATAGCCAGTCAGCCAAAGGGATATAATCTTGCTGAAATCCCTATAAAGTCAGTATATGGGTTTATAATTTCTCGCAATCTAATTTAAATAAAGGTTATGATCCTTTCGAAAAATGAGAAGGCTAAGTTAAACCTTAAAATTGAAGGGTCAAAACCGAAGCAAGTGGAATAGTTTACTTGGACATGGTTTGGGTCAAAATAGTCTACGTAATAGGAACATAATAAATGGTGTTTGGTAAAGAAGCTTTAATAAAGAAGTAATTGATGACAGGGATTTTGCGTAAGAGTTTAAAGGTAAGATTACTGTAAACTGTGACATGAATCTTGGTTATGTACGGTGTGAAAGTTGATCAGTGAAGCACGTTGATGATTGTAGATTGAAGGCTTTTCAGATGTAAGTGTGGAGAAGTATGGAAAAAATAAAATAGATAAATAAGTAGTCAAACGAAAGAGTACCTTGGGAGGAGAGTATTGGAGGAGAAAATAAGGTACGTCCTCGTACTTGGAAGGAAGACAGGGAAAGGTGATGCAAAGCATTTTGAATTTCGGAGGTATGTTGAAGGCTGTGATGAAGAGGAGAACGCATCGTGTTCTTAATAATTGCTAGACATTTCTTATGTGTCTAACTGGATGTATTCTAGGATTTGCTTAGCCCTCGCATTATTCAAGAAAAATGGCAAATTAAATATTTCCGCCTTTAAGCCTTGGTTCTCTATCAATTCATCGATGGTCCATAATCCACTTACTCTCCTCACGCTCTCGCATCTGCTTGTCTGATGTAGTACTCATGTCATCATAGGTTCGCGGTGCTCATTATACACGTACTATTATTAAATTGTAAAAATTCATTAACCTTAAAATGATCATGATCATTTTCTGCCAACACATGGTTACAAAAGGAAACCACAATAAATTCCATTTGAAATCCCTTGACGTTCTGTGCTTTCGATGAGCCCTTTGCTCCCCTCTCCTAACATTTTATATTCCCCTTTTCCGTAAGCTCTCCCCTCCTCCCTGTGATTGATTATTTGATTCTCCTCTAGTCTCTCAAACACTTCCCTCATTACGAAATCCATTCCTTCTCCCGTTCGCCAAAGACCAGCCATCCGTTTGCATTACGCAAAGCAAAGGAGAAAACTCCACCGATAAAAATGCAGGGGACTTGAATCGTTCCTTCTTCATTCTCTTCCACTCCATCTCTCAAACCCTTAAAACTTCAATGAATTTCCTAGTCGTTAATTTACGCCAAAATCTTTCTCCTTTTCGTCTGCCTTCAGGAAAAGAACACTTCTTTGCTCTTTAATGCTCATCCCAAATTCATCCATTTTATCTCGCCTTCGTATGTATCCGTAATTTCGCTCCTACTATTTCCCCACTTCAAGGCCTTTTCCAAGTTAGAAGTATGATCGGAGAAAGCCAAAAAATTGGATGTGTAAGTGCCTAAGTGAGTAAAAGGAAGAAGGGACAGGAAATAGGAAATGATAGAAAATGGTCTTAGGGGAGTTTTGGTAAACGTTTCCAAGGGAAACCTTGTGAATTATTCAGCCGTTGGCAGATGATGAGAGAGAAGCAATAAAGTGTGAGGAGAGGAAAAAGGCGAGAGTGACTGATCTAAATTAATCTACTAGACCAGAGAGGGGTCGAGCGGGAAATAGATAAAAGTGATAAATCCGTTTCACGCAACCACGGATTGAATTAGAGCAGAGAAGAGAAAAGAAAAAGAAAATCGTAATAACAATTCGTTGAGCAGCTTTCAGACATATTTATTGTTAACCGGAACTAAGTTATTGAGCCAAACAATTTCTAACTACATTTTTATTATGCGGATTATGGTATTTTCATACTTTCTTAAACATTATTCACGTGATTTTTCTCCAAGCTTTGATAGTTCGGCGTATTTTCTCCTCTTTTTTTTGTCTCAAAAGGTGTCTCACATACTTGAGATGCTTCGAGTGTTTTTCTTCAGACGGCGTCGTTGTATCATCGAGATTTACGTTTTAATATAAATATTCGTCGTATTAGCTGGATATGGCGGCAAGGATGGACGCTGACATTTTGAGTATTATCTGCTATTTTTTATTTATAAAAACTGTAATACGAACGGCAAGGTTAACATTATAGAAAAAAGCCGCTACTGTGTTTATATACGGCATCCTTTTGGATATGTTTGGCATTAGTGTGCAAGGCTCAACGGAAGATTACCTAATAATCGTCAGCTGCATATATTCTATCATCTATGAATCTGCTGAGGGACTTCCACAGCAATGAAAGAGATATTAAAATTCCAGGAAAGTACATAAGTGAGCGCTTGTTTATACTTGGTGATTTAAACCATGTAAACCATGTTTAAACCATGGTTTTTGTCCGTCCGTCTGCTTCCCTTTCATCTCTGAAATGGTTTGGCCTAGAAATAAATGGTTAAGTACTAATTGCGTTCCTAAAATCTTAGCAGTGCTTCGATTCTTTCTTTATTTTCATAATGCGAATTTCAGACTTTCGGAGGTTATTTTACTAATTTAGTAATGTAAATGGGATTCGATTTTCTTCGCGTTGGCTTTATTAAACGGATGATACTGACGCACTCGTAATTAAAATAGGGCATAGATTATACGATTGGATTGTTTTATAATGATTTTCTTTTCGAAATAAAATCTCTTTGGCATATTACAGGATATTTCTTTCTCTCCAAGAGCATTGAAAAGGTCATGGTTTTCCTCGATTCAATAAATACCTCTCTTCAATTTAAAAATAGACGAAAGAATAGTGCTATTCACTTTGTCTGTTGTTTAGCCAACAATGATAACCGAGGCTGGTCACTTACTGACCGGAGATGAGCCATGAACCAAGATTTTCATTAGAATGTGGTGCAGATAATCATGTTAATTCGAGAAAAGAAGATAGCCGACAAAGTTGGTAGATATTCTATACTTCGCACAATTCACAAAAATTACATAACGCAAAGTAGAAATAATCCCAGTAGTAACGAACTTTCATAATGTTAATTTTCATTGGGTTATGAATTGTTGATCGGGTGGGGCAAGTAGATCTGTGAATGATGTCAGCAACTAGACAGTCAATAATAGCTATTGAAATCAAAGTATTAAAATTAAACTACTTGGTTAATTAATATGAGAGAAGTATGGTGTAGACATTCTAGAAGCTTAAAATAGACTATCTTATGCTTGAAATAAATCGATTTTCAAAACTTTTATTACTAAGTACTGGAGATCAGTGATAAAAAAACGCATTGAATTTTTTTTTACAAATTGGAAGGCTAATTTGAACACCAAAGTTATATATATATATATATATATATATATATATATATATATATATATATATATATATATATATATATTATTTATTTAGAAGAATACGCATGAACGGGGATTTTTTTCTGACGAAAATGATAACTATATGATTGATGAGTAAGTGAAGATTTCAAATTTAAGCCTTCATTGACAAACGAAGTTTTTTCGAAAAAAGGTTTACGAAAAAGAAGAACAAAGTTTATACTGAACAGAAGGATGCTTGATTATGATATAAAGAAAATATTTGTCAAAAATTTATTCTAAAGCTTATCAAGCTTGCGAAGTCTGTGAGAGTGAATGCGGGTGCAGATTTGAAGGTTTTGAGATCTGACTTAAGGAAGAATGGATGAATGAGATGAACACAAAGATAAACGAACCACGACGTGCCAGGCGTCGTAGAGGAAGAGAGAATGCGGCTGGTAAAGATGTAAAATATATGAAATGCAGCTTAAAAGAGATAGTTAACTGTGAGTCAAAGGTGGTAAAAGAAGTGAGAGTACATAGTTGGCCAGCGAGGCAGAGTGAAGAAAGGTATATGTATTTGAGTTGGTATGAGGGAGAGAGAAAGTAAGGCAATTGAAAAATGACTTAGTCTAGAGAGAATTTTGGAATAAACAGCTGTGGAGATCTATCAAAAACTTGCCACTTACCGTTTGACTGATAAACATTAGTAAATTATTCTTTCTCTGTACACATTATATCAATTCACACTTTTTCATTCTTAAATGGCATTATAACAAATTTTGCGTGGGTTGAATATGCTCGAATTATCCAAGTACTCTCAGTCCCGTAAGATTATTCAGATTTCATGTTCTTTTCTTGTGTGTCTCTTGACAAGAAATTTATTTCATCGAAAATGTCATCGCCAGCCTCTAGTATCTTTCCAAAACACCAAAATATTGTAATTCGTCAAATGTTTTAGTTTAATTTCAAAGAAGGTAGAAATGAATGGGCCGGAGTGTAAATGCTCAGTTAATTTTTTTATATTTTTTGTTATTTGTAATGCCCACAACGCTTATGGCCACTTTTTGTGGACAACGTTGAATTTCAGTGAGTAAATATTCGCCAATGCGAGGCTGCTGGCAGTCACCAGCTCGCTCATGATTATACGAGTCACGCCAAGTTATCGTCCGAAAAGAAAAAGGCTTTTGTTGACTCACCCGGAGATCTGTGCCTTTCTTCCAAATATTTCTTCCGCTATAGTTTTTTAAACTTATTTCACATATGACTTGATTTTGGTAACTGCTACTCAGTTCTATCCAACCTCTCAGAGCAAGGATAAAACTATCCCAAGCTATGTGAATATTAGACATTGTGTACCTACCGAACTAACTTTTCTCCCATCCCACATTTTGTTGGGCTGGTGACCTATTTCAGACTCGTAAATGGAAGGAAAAAGTTCCTTATCTTAAACTTACGTGCACCAAAGTTGTACTCAGATCCTCCGATAGTAGTCCAAACGATGTAGTTCTTTACCTACCTACATATATATTATTCCTGACCTTGAAGCCTCGTAATACTTTCAAACTTTCATTTGGCAAACATTTTCCGAACACCCGGGGTAAATGAATGAGATGAGGATATTTCAAGTGAATTATATCCTGGAAGAAAGTTCTGAAGGCGTGATTCCCGGAAGCACCGAGTAAAAATTATCGCACGTGTAAGCGTAATTTTTCTGATAAAATATATTTTGTTTTACTTTGATTTTTCTAAACTCTATTCTGGATTTTAGTAGGCAGAAACAATTTATGCCAAAATGTGACCATTAGTAGCCGTAAAACATGCGTGTAAAGTAATTTTTTTATCCGTGAAAAAATAAATAGTTCGAAGGCATCAAAAGAAAGAGTATGAATTTTTCACTTTTCTTAGACCATTTAGATTTTTAAAAATATTCAAATTTTAAATGGGTTTGGACACAACTTGTACGATTCAGTTCATTTGAAAAATGTACAAGTGCGATACAGATATTGAAGCTAAGAAGCTGATGAAGTAAAGTGGAGGTGGGAAGTACAAAAGGGGTAAATTGTGAGTAGACTCATTGGGTGAAGATAAATGGAAGAGGGGTGCTAATGTTTGTATTTGAACTGTAGACAGATTTTCGGATAAAAAATAAATTCATTTGTGTGAAGCCCTACCGACCCCGTCCCTCAATTTTAAAAGGTGTAGTTTTGAGGGTGTGGCTGATATCATTCAATTGCTTGGTGAATCAAAGGTTTCTTGAAGAAAAGAAATTATTTTATGCAGAAAAATATAGGGATATTATTGTGTTTAAAACAATGGAAAGATTTTTGATTGAAGCTGAATTAAATTGGATCCAATGGAGTGGGAGTTCAATGCATTTTGTGTTGTGCAAATGATGGAAATAAGTTGTCATTCTCACATCCAACACTACTTTGGACTTCGTACATAATAATCTTCTTTATTGTAATATGCTTTTATTTTTCCATCTATTTTTTCCAAGATTACCTAATGCATCCAATATTTCATCTCTGTAAGACCAATAGGGTCACTAAAATAGAGGAGCATAGAATAAAAGGAAATAGGAATGAAAGTCAGTTGTGAATTCATAAAATCAGTTACATTTGTGAATGATCAAGCATCACATTGTCAGTCGGCAAAGGGACTGCAAGCATTGATTAGTGGATTGGAGAGTCAGTGTAATAGGCATGTGATGAGAACAAATGTAAACATAACAAAGGTAAAGGTAAAGATAACTATGATGGTTTGCCATAGCGGCGTCGGGTAATGGCGAATAAAAGAGATGAGAAAGAGAAGAAAAGGGTGGGGTCCTGATGTGGTTCCACTCGTCCTTTATTTTCACCATAACTCTTTAACACAACATGATTTAAGGAAATAACATCTATTTGTCCAGTCCCTTAACTAAGGAAATACAATATAAAAGAAGGGAAGGCATGTCTCTAGGAATGAGGCATAACCAATGTGAAAATTCAAATATACCAGACCACCAATAATAGTTCGGTTGTTAAACAATTAAATCCATTCATGGCATATAATATATGTGATTGGAGACTAAACACATAGTAATTCTTAAGGATGTAATAAATGAATTTATTAATATACAGATGATTAGTAAGTAATATATTTTACCATTGTTGAAAAAATATATAACTAATTTATTCATCCCCCCTGGATATTTCGAGAGTCAATTAGTTCTTGTGCATACAAGAGTAATTTAGCTAGGCCATCTACAACACCATGGGCCTTAGAATAAATGTATTCAATACTAAAGTCATGAGTAGATAATAAAAACCAGGACAATGTATTTTATTGGCAGCTTATGGCAGTAAGAAATTCTTTGGACCAACGATTTATGTACAATAATGACTTATAATGACTTCCTTCAAAACATGTACTGATTTCACTTTTGATACCAAATAAAATTAATTTCGTTTCTTTGCAAATGACTGAAATTTGAGCTCCATGGAATTAATATTCTTGAATCCAAACCTATTGGTTTCAGCATGCTCCCCAATCCAAAGAACAAGATTATGCTTAATTCTCTCCAAGGACAGAACACTCTAAACGGCAAATTTCTATTTTTAACTCGTACAGGGGTGCTGCAAGATGATGATTAAGCACAACTTAGCACAGTAATTGATTAGTCCAAGAACCTCTTGAACTGATTGGCATTCATAAGGGCAAGTGCCTTCAAAATAGCTTCTTTTTTGCTGGGTTAGGTATTAACCTTTACCAGCCCAAGAATTTCGTCAGCAGCTGCAGCACAAAAATCGAACCGTAGCACGGTACGTTGTCATGGTGAAGTTTCCAATTATTCGCAATGGCTGGTCGCACGCGCGTTACGCAATATCGCAGGGTGTCAGTACTTGCACGTAAAATGCAGCATTTACGGTCGTTTCAGTAGCCAAAAACTCCTTGTGAACAATGCCACGCCGGTCGAATGGTCTCTCCTGAACATCTAGATGCCCATTAACATTAACTGTTTTCTGGATGGATCCTTTCCCAGAAAACCAAGAATCACATGAGGGAGCCTAATATTTCCAGTTTTAGGAGAGTTTTATGGTCATTGATATCACATTTCTATTTTAGCTCACGTCTCTTCCAATGTCTGTATGATAAAGCATTTTGCGTTGTTATCAGCTCATCAATATAACTGAAAATAATCAGCAGGGGATGAGAAATTACCATTATATCTCCTATTAGAACAGTGGCTCTCAACTAAAATTTATATTTTGGGCGTTTTGATTGGGAATGGTATGTTGAAGGTTGTGATAGGAGAAATTTATGCTTATGAGGAAGGGATAGGAATAAGATTGGCGTGTTGGATGGAATGAAGGGAGGAAGGAAATATGTGGAATTGAAGGGCCTGCTGTAGTTACCGATATCAGGTTGCGTTTTTCTTAGTACAGGCAAGTGTAGGATGTCTGCATCCTAAGCCTACCTCAACCGGTAGAATACTAATAGTAATAATGTTTCATATAATATGTTTCAGCTTCTAGACAAATTGTGTATTTAAAAATGTATTGGTGTATCTATTTAAAAAAGGCTCCAAGTTTTACATGTCTTTACTAAGCTTTAAAAAATGTAGTATCTGTTCAGGTAAGACTTTGCTTTATTGCCTATTTTCTGCATTATAAGAACATATTGGCACTAGTAAATATTTGTTTTGTGACTGGAATGTTTTCTGTGGCTCCTAATAGGCTTTTAACCAAAACATTTTAATTGGATGGCTATTTTATTTTAATTGTATTTGGTCCAAACATGTTCTTTTGTAATTTTCCTCCTATTTTCAAACGAGTTTTGTCTCCCCTTAAATCACATTTTCCTGGTCCTAGTCTTCTTTGGTATTTTTTTTCAGTCATTTGGTCCAACAACTCCCATTTACTGTTTCATTGTTCGGTTATTTCCACCAAAGCGGGTCACCCCGATGTCCAATTGTGCTTGGAGTTCTTTCGATTTTTAAATCAATTTTGACCACATCACCGGATTCTATATTCTGAGTAAAATATCACCGGCTCACGCAGTTCATAGCCAGCTAATTTCAACCATGTATACTATTTTATCGAATGTATTTATTATAAGAAAGGTGCGTTATTTAAGGCAATGTCGTGAAAATGAATTATAAGAAACACGTGCAAGACTAGTATAACGTTTCGAAATGTATTAAGCCAGGCTCAATTGTTAATAACGCAGCAATGATTTATAATGCAAAATTACCTGTTATCGACCCTCATAAAAATATCTTGATCATTTTATTCCCCCTTCTACCTAAAGAGGATATGACATTTAAATTTGTTACACTTAGGAGCCGGTTATCTTAATTGCACGCAAAAAGGTTTACGTCATAAATGAAGGAATTAATGAGCGTATATAAAATTCGAAATAACCCAATTACATTTTATACTTTTAATTTTGAAACATGCCAATAACATTAAAATAATATTTCACGAAAAATGTTTCTCTTTGGAATTTAGCATGCCCAACCTAACCGCGAGGATATATCATTCAATTTTTCATGTACTTGGAAAGAAGATCTTGTAAAACGTAATTATTTTTGTTTTTGTTACAAATTAAACCTTTTCATATATTCCGTCATATTACAATTTTGTCCCTCGTGACGAATTATATTATTTTCAATGCCTATTTCCTCTTGTCCTTCTCAATTTTTTCGGTTGAGTCAAATAATAAACGGGAATAAAAGGGGAAAAAGGTTCGTTAATTTTGCTTTTAATAATTTCAACTCATGTTTTTCTTCCCCAGACAATGCAGGCCGAATATTATCGTTGCATATTGACTGACCAAAATTTGTTCCAAGTTAACACACAGGGTAAGGGTGGAAGGGTGAGTAGGCCGGTGGAGAAACATTTATTCCCATTCGCGTCTGTTTTTTCAACGTTTAAACGATGTCATTGTACCGTAACAAAAAACTCGGAATGTTGCGTTTTCTTCCAGTGAGAAAAATGTACTTTGAGCATTTGGAAAAGTCCGGAAAAGCATGGTGTAACAAATACTTGAGCACATACAGAACATATGGAAATAGCTCAATTGCGCATTGAGGGTAAAACATTAAATATGTGTGATCGAAAATTGTATGCATGTACATTTAAAGATATAAAACCTTAAATAAAAAATTAACGATTTAACGTCCGAATGTACTAATACACACGAGTAAAAGCTCAAAATGATAGTATTATATCCAACTCTTCATTGTTCAAACTTTATATTTTAATAGTATCGTATTATGTTCCTTTCAAGTGACGCTAAAAGGTAACAAAAACTGCGGAAAAATAAGTCTTACGTTGCTTTTGTTTTTCGTGCGTTTGAGTTATTAGTTAATAAATGAGTTATTTCAAATTTTGCGGTAGCTATAGCTAAATAATATCATAGGGAGGAGGAATCTGAGAGGTTCAATTAGAGGTAAAAATCGTGGGTGTTCCCGAGAGACAATATGATATTTTATAGTGATGGAGGATTGAAACACGACTATGCACGCGCCTCTACCATAGACGAACCATCAATGATAGAGAAACAAAGAACTGTGGTTATGGACTACGAGTGACCACGGGAGAAAGCAACAGAGGTCTGGAGGAGAAAAGGCTTAATCATAGTGGACATTTGGTTTAAACTCCACAATAGGTAAGATACCCATGAAAAATGCCTTGGGATTCAAAAAGATACCTATTAGACTGACTGTTATGGTTACGCACGGATATAGGAACAGCGTGACTCATTGGCGGGTCATAACAAAATAAGGATAATAGATACATCCAAAAACGGATATCGATAGCCGTAAAAGAAAATATAGGAAAAGTAAATAATAATAGGACCAGAAAATCTGATTTTTGAACGGGGTGATTGGAAGTATAGTCGATAGAAGGAAATAGAAGAATGTGAACATAGAAGGAAGTACCACGAATTGAGTACTAAACGGAGGCGGAAAACAAATAGAGCTAAAAAATTATAGTGAAAGGCGCAGGGTGAGAATAATTTAAGATAAGTAAGGAAGGGATTAAGAATAAGGGATTAAGAAGGGGCACTACACATTGACAACAAGTATGCACAAACGAAAATGAAGGAAAAATTAGCCCCTAAAATTTAAGTAGCGACCTCTTCCTACTTTTGTACTTTTGTGAATATGATTATGGCACTGAAGTTGAATTAAAAGTTGAACAAAAGAAGGGGCATTGTTCAGGTCTCTATGGCACCATTCAATCATAGGCAGGAAGAATGTGCTCTCAATTATTGGACATAATTGCAAGTGTTCACGGAGAAAAATATTTTATGGTTATGGGGCAATAGAAAGTGACGGTAGATGGACGGTAGACGGTAGAAGGAAAAGATGGCAGTGAGGTAGAGAAGAAAGACTACGGTTTAGGAACAAGGAGTGACAAAAGAGAGAAAGCAAAAGAATTCTGCAGGAGGCGGGTTAATCATTACTGTAACTTAGTTTAGACACCTCGACAGGGTTAGGTATAAATAGAAATGGCCTGGGGATTCGGATAGATATCATGGCTAGGCACAGATTTAGGAACAGCGTGATCAGTACGTACACTTTTATTTGAAGAGTATGCGGACTCTGATCACAATTTAGTAATTAAGTGTGGCGACTAATTCAAGAGGATAAAACAGGGAAGACGTATGAAGTAATGAAATTTATCAATGCATTAACTGGAACGGAGATCTATAATAAACGGAAAATGATAATATAGCATTTAAAAAGCGAGTGTAGGCCCGGCTGAAACATAGTCGAAGCTAATAGGGATTATGCTCTTACCACTTGAGCTATCGGGGAAACATAATTTATACGGAGATCTGTGGAAATGAAGAAAATTTGAATAAATTTACTATGCTGATAATTGAACTGTTAAGTGAGAAATAATAATTAGTATTTCAGATAGAAATGCACCATAGACTGAATGGTCAAAATTTAATATAATAAATTCACGTGACAAAGTTCTCATTGGATGGAGATTATAAAGTCTCCATAAATTCTACATTCTGTACATCATCTTTCATATCACTCTTAAGTATGACGTGAGAACTTGGAAACCAATTCATCTTTTTTCATTTTATAATTGAAAGAATCTCTGTGCATTGTGAAAGAATGAATTATTGAAGGATTGAGTAATTTCTATCCCTAGTATTAACCAATAATACCAGGGATTTTGTATAACGTATTGAAATGAAATAATTGACTTTATTCTCCCTATCTCCCCTTTTTGCAACACCCTTCCGCCCCGTTCGTCTCTCTCCTTTCTATCCGCATCCCGATACCTTTTTAAACCCCCATCTAGTCCTCTCTGTCCCGCAGTCCCTTCGCCGAATTACTAAGTCAATAATTTCATTTCGATAGCTAGATAATGACTAGAGAGTAGTCTATTATATGAGGTATGTTCGAAAAGTATCGCGAATTTTGAATTTTCGAGGGTTACGTTTATTTCGAGTGTTTTGTGGCGTTATGTTGGTACTTATGTCTCTCACTTATGCCAAATAGGTCGGCCATTTTGAATGATCAGTTGATTGTTGATTACTGTTTTGCTTGGAAGTGTTTTGGCTTGTCTTTGATTTTTGCCTGTTCTAAGAAATGAAACAAAGAATCTGCATCAAATTTTATGGGAAAAACGATTTCAAGTGCGCAGACGCATTCCGAATGTGGACTGTGGCATATGGAGGAGCTACCTTGGACCGAAGCAACGTTTATCGGTGGTAGAAAATGTTCTCAAACGGCCGAAAAGATGTGAACCACGAAGAGCGTGCCGGATTGCCGAGCACGTCAACAACAGACGAAAACGTTGATGAAGTGAAGAAAATAGTATTGGCTAATCGTCGAATCACCGTTAGAGAAGAAGAACTAAACACTTCGATTGGCTCGTGTCATTCGATTTTTACCCATGATTTGGGCACGACATTGCATACAGAAGGCATATATGAAGAGGAAGCTGAAGATTGAAGACCGAAGGCATATATGAAGAGGAAGCTGAAGATTGCAGACCGAAAGCATAATTGAAGAGGACACTGGTCGCCGCGAAATTCGTACCAAAATTGCTCAATCTCGACCAAAAACAGCAACGCATTAACATTGCTAATGAGGTTGTCCGCGACGACCCAGTTTTTTTCCAGTGTCGTAACTGGTGACGAATCATGGGGTTTATGGCTATGACGTGGAAACTAAAGCTCGGAAAATTGAAGCTGCAGCACAAGCCAAAGCTGAAAAAAGCACGCCAAGTTCGGTCGGATGTGAAAGTTTTGCTCACAGTTTTCTTCGATTGCAGGGGCTTGGTGCACCATGAGTTCTCACCACTGGGTAGAACGGTAAATAAGGAATATTACATGCAATTTATGCGCAATTTGCGCGAAGCAATCCGCCACAAATACCCGGATTTGTGGAAGAACAAAAGTTGGCTTTTGCACCATGACAACTCACACATCGTTGTTTGTGCGCGAATTTTTGGCCAAAAACAACCCACTAATCATGCCGCAGCCGTCATATTCCCCAGACCTACTCCCAGTGACTTTTTCCTGTTCCCAAAACTAAAGAGGCCCGTGAAAGCTCGACGCTGCCCTACGATTGACAAGATAAAGGCTGCATCGAATGAGGAGCTGAACTAGATCGCAAGAAATGATTTTTTGAAGTGCTTCGAGGATTGGAAAATAGTTGGCTCAAGTGTATAACATTTAATGAAGATTACTTTAAAGGGGGCAGAATAATTATTCATGAATAAATAAATAATTTTTGAAAACACACAAAAGTAGTGATACTTTTTGAACAGACCTCGTACGCTGAAGTCACATGCAATTAACCTTAACTTCTGGTTCGTTTGGAAATATATACCCATCACCCTGAGACTCAGATGAAACGTTTACTACAATTAAATTACTCGGAGTGCCAGCTAATATATTAAATATTCAAACCACAATAAGATATATTCATTTATAAAATTACATCAATCACATATTTCCATCCACCGTCATCAATAGATTCAAAATGACAATTTTTCCATTGAAGAATGAAACTAATAGGTCCTACTTACATTTATGGCTAAGTTAGTAATACTCGTACTAATGAGTAGGTCCTTCATTGTCTACATGAGAATAACATTAAACCGCTGCTAAGTCAAGGATATTTTAAAAGTAACGGCCAACTCCTTACTGATATGACGCAGGAATACTCACGAATATGACATACTTAATTCTTTTCGGCATGTATGAAACCAGGGTGAGATCTTTGGAAAACAAGAACGAGGAAGGATTAACTTATTTGCCACAAGTTGAAGTCAACTATGGGGGAAAGCCTTTTCTGTTCTTTCAGACAATTCCAACCATTGTTACTTTTTTCAAAAGTTCTTCTGCTCGAGACAAGTTCGTAAAGAAATTGTCAGTATTGACGTCACTTCCACTTCCTTACCAAAACTCGCACAGTTGCTACACTACTCGCTGTGACCTTTTCTTCTCAACCGCTTTGTCAACCTCTCCAAGGCAAGGTCAAATTTGGTTTCATTCAGCCCCCAAATCATGCGACTTAATCCATAAAAACTTCTCCCACATTTTCCTAAACCTAAATTAGTTCCGCGGGCATGTTGTGTACCTACACAAACTTATTCGTTTTCAATTCCCTCAATGGTGTTTTTGTCGCGGCGTCGAGTTTAAGGATAGTTTGGGTACCGTTATTTACAAATACGTAGGAAGAATAATTTATTTCAAATGTTGCTAAAATCCTCAAAATTCTTCTGAGTATATCCCGTGACTGTCGACGCACTTTTGCCAACGGCTTTTCCACGACTCGAAGGCTCCCTGGTAGGCGGATTCCGGAAGGTCCTTAAGGGTACGCGTGCAAGCTTTTTTGACGGCGCCGAGGGTCCCACGATGATGTCCTTAGAGAGAGGATTACACTTTTGGGGATAGGAATTGGTCTGCTGGTGTCAGAACGGGACTGTAAGGGGGTTTGGAAATCGACGCGATGTCCGCTTTTGAAGGTAGTCAGTTACCTTGAAGCAGGTGCTTTTGGTCGTCCGTCAAGACCTTCAGGCTGAGTTCAGCGCAGATCTTTCGCATTGCCAAAATTCAGTAATAATGGTGTGCACTGTCATCTTAATAATGCCTATATATTCTGCGACCATATGCAAATATTACTGATGGTCTGGATTCAGGACTTCATGCGCACGTTGTCATCGGTTGTTCACGTCGACGGCCGTTCAGTGCGGGGCTCGTTATGTAAATAAGTAATTTACCCAATAGGAAATTAGGGGTTTTTAATTTCTGCATAACTGACTTTTAGTTGTGTTGAAATTCCTAAAAAAACAAAAATTGTCCATGCATGCATTGTCCTATGAGAAAGAATGTCAATGCGTAATAACCTTACTCTCCTTCAGGAGTATCATAAAGCTCTAAGGATAGATCATGACGACTTGAACATATGTCATCATCACATTAAGATGCCTTCGTTCTAGTTATTAGGTAATCGCCTCAGACAGTCTCATAACTTAACAGTCAAAACTTTATCGGTAGATAATAGGGTAAGTGTGGTTTCACTTAATTCCCCATGTTGTAAATGATGATGTAATTTAAAAAACATGGCAACACATAGCTTTTAAAAATGTCAATTTATTATGCAGTCAAAGTTACTTTCTCTCCTAAGGAATGTCATTAACATTTCAATTAGATACCTTCATATGAATCTTGATAATGTGAGCTCAATGATTGTGTGATAGAGAGAACAATTTCTCCGTTGATACAAAATTGTGGCTTCTATCAATTATGTAAAGTACCCCCTGACAAACCAGCAATAGCACAGAATAGAGATGGAATGTATGGTTATCTTATTCAAGATTGTTGATATTCCAAATATGTAATTTTAATCCCCTAGTTCACCTACTTGATGCCATTATTATCTACTTTGAACTAATCTACCCAAACATAATTATTTCTTTTAATTTTTACAGAAAATTGGATGGATTTGGAGAATCACACCACACGATGGCTGACGCACCTGGGGTGAGTAGTACACATTTTACTTTTGATTTTAATTTGTTCAATAGGAGCCAAGTGGTATCACCAATACACTGAAGGCAAATATGAAGAGGAGGCTGAACGTTGCAGACCAAAGACATCTTTGAAGAGGAGGCTGAAGATTGCATACAGAAGGCATATATGAAGAGGAGGCTGAAGATTGCAGACTGAAGGCATATATGAAGAGGAGGCGGAAGATTGCATACAGAAGGCATATATGAAGAGGAAGCTGAAGATTGCATACAGAAGGCATATATGAAGAGGAGGCGGAAGATTGCATACAGAAGGCATATATGAAGAGGAAGCTGAAGATTGCATACAGAAGGCATATATGAAGAGGAGGCTGAAGATTGCAGACTGAAGGCATATATGAAGAGGAGACTGAAGATTGCAGACTGAAGGCATATATGAAGAGGAGACTGAAGATTGCAGACCGAAGGCATATTTGAAGAGGAAGCTGAAGATTGCAGACCGAAGGCAAATATGAAGAGGAGGCTGAAGATTGCAGACTGAAGGCATATATGAAGAGGAGGCTGAAGATTGCAGACCGAAGGCATATATGAAGAGGAGACTGAAGATAGCATACAGAAGGCTTATATGAAGAGAAGGCTGATGGCAGGATCGCTATATGGAGATTGATGTTGTAAGAAGACAAAGCATGTGTGAAGACCTGGCTGCCTTGACTTTTGCAAGAGGATTCGAAAGAGAACAATTTCAACCGCAGAGACACCATGAGAAGTCATAATAAGATGACTGATGAGCATGCTGGATGGATTGAATTCATGGATATGGAATGTTAGAAAACAAGACTAGAACTGAAACTATTTCCATGAGTATCACAGTGTCTATTAGTATTTTGGGCTGACTAAGAATTACTACATTACTTGTTCTAAATGAAACTATTATTACTAATGCAGTTAGGATGATAGGATTGGGGAGGGGGAGGAGAAGACTAACTGATATAATGCAACGTTGGATAAATCTAATACATTGAAATTCAGTAACATATTTAAGAGTTCTTAATTAATAGATTAATAGACTTTTGGGTCTCTTCACAGCAATTTTATCAGTACAAAATACCTAAACAAATATTGCTTATATGATAATATTTTTCTAATTTAGAAGAATGTTCTAGGTTTCTTGCCAAATCCCTAAAAGTAGGCAGTATTTCAAAATGATGACAACGTGGTCAGTTTCTGTTAGAAAACATGCCATGCATTAATAGAGTTGCATTTTGGAAATGGATGGGATTTTCATTGAAGGAATGTGTGAAATGACTTCTGCTAGGAGGAGCAGCTGTGAAGTGTATCAGAAAGTGGGTTGGATGAATGATTGTATTTAGCTTGTACTTTTATGGTTTAGGGGGCAAGTAGCATGTACTACAAGGGTAATTCCAGAATTAATCGACCCAACTAAGAAAACACACAAATTTTGGAAAAAAATGTATTTATTTATCAACATAATCTCCAAAAGTGTATTGCTGGGAAAAGTGTATAGAGCTGAAAAGCTCTATACACTCTTCCCAGCAATGTTCAATAAGTTTGATACCCTTTTTATAATAAGAACTGTCTTGCTCCTCCAAATAGCCATCAACTGCCAACATGACTTCTTCATGGCTAGAAAATCTTTGACCACCGAGCCCTTTTATCAAGTTTGCGAACAGAAAATAATCCTAGGGGGCTAAATATGGCAAATATGGTCCATGAGGTAGTAATTGCAGTAACGTATTTGTGAGCTGGTGAATTGTCTTGATGAAACATCACTTTCTTCTTAGCCAAATTCGGCCACTTTTGCTGGATTTCTTGGCTGAAACATTGCAATAAGTTTGCATAATACTGGCCATTGATAGTTTATCCTTTTTCAGGATAGTTAATGAAAATTACCCCACGCCCATCCCAAAAAACAGACATCAGACCTTGCCTGCAGATGAAACCTTCTGCCTTCTTTTGAGTCAGTTCTCCCTTTTAAATGCCTTGTTTTGATTATTCTTTTGTCTCGGGTGTATAGATATGGACCCATGTTTCATCCATGGATATGAAAGAGCACAAAAATTCTGCTTGGTTTCTGTGTTCACACTTTGCTTAACACTCCGTTGAAGCATATTCACGACACTGGTTTTGCTTGAGTGTGATCCTATCTTGCACATAGCTTTCTCATGTCCAAATTATCAGTTAATTAGAGATGTACCATAGCTTTTGAAATGCCTACTATGTCTGCAAGCTTGGGCACTTTCAATTAATGATCATCTCGTATCAATTAGTGGATTTTCTTCACCTATTCTGGAGTCGTCACCGTATTTGGTCGACCAATGCAATCCTCGTCTTGACAGCTCATACGGCCTTGTTTAAACTCTGTTACCCAATACTTGACTCTTTACTGTTGTAAACAAAGGAGCAGATTCACCCAGAGTAGAATCTAGTCCAGCTTTTATATTGGTTGGGCTGAGGGCTTTCAAATAAAAGTATTGTATCACTTAACAATGACCAATTTTCTCCATTTTCACAAATTCACTGAAAATATTCACTATTGATGGCTGCCAGACATACTAAACAATGTGGTGTCTTCAAACTTGAAACATATGCTTTATAGATTGCATACTCTCTAATACAGTGATTTTTCAAATAACTACCGCCATCTCTAGGTCAGGCCGAGTACTTCCTGGGCCTTCCCATGTATTGACTAGCTCCGAATATGATAGGGGAATTTCAAATCACCTCTCCATGAAAAGTTCATTTTTACCACACACATGCTTTACTTAACACACCAAATTGGGTTTTAAAAATCCCTTGGGGGTAGAATGAAATACTAGTACTACTACTTCTTTTACTCTACTTCTTTTTGAGTGCAAATGATGATCATTGACTGGAGTCTTTTGCGGTTTGAGTTGTGCAGGAGAATATCAGATGGTCAGAGAGAAAGATAAATGTGAAAGTTGGAAATTAGATTAGTGAAGAGAGTAAGCTACGTGGGAAATTGGGAATGTGGCAGGGAAAGTTGGTATAAGAAATAATGAATGGTAGTGGGATGAGAAGGTTTTCTTGGAAAGTAGAGGGCTGTGTAAACATGTTAGTTTTAATGACATGAAGATGTTGAAATATCCCATTTAACTGTTATTCTTCCTTGGCAAAAAGGGTCATGTGACCAGCAACTTTGATGCGCACAATCCTGCAATCCTTCTTTGTCAAACTGACCCTCCTGAACCTTCTCTCCAACACATCCTGACCATGTCTTCCACATTAGGGCTAAAGAGGGTGGGGAGAGACAGCACCCCTGCCTCTATCCCCTCCCAATATTGAACCAACCCATCCTCTTTTCATCAATTTTAATACATGACTTCTGGTTTAAGTACAAATTTCCCATCAGTCATCTATTCAGTATTTTTAACAATATCTTCACTGTATGAGTGATGACGCTTATTGTAGTATGCTGCTTGCATTTTGTTGTTCCTTTCTTTGTTGGTAATTGTACCAGTTCTATTCTCAGAAAATCCAGTGACCACTGTCCACTACCATATATTCTGTTAAAGAGGGATGTCAATTCTACCAATCTCTCTTCCTCCAGGCATTTTAATAGCACACATGTATTCCATCCATACCCTGTTTACCAGTTGTCATATCTTTTACTGCTACCACAACTTTACTTGCCAAGATATCCTCTCCAATGCTCTCAGATATCCTCTCCAATCCCCTTCATACTCCTATACATTTAGCTGTTCAGTTTTTTCACTCACCTTGTGCAGATCTCCCAATGTCCTCCAGCCATATTTCCATCACTTCTTTCCTTCTGTTATTATATCTCCATCCCTGCTCTCTATTTCCATACCTGATGGTTGTGCTCCCGACATTCTAGTGCCATCCCTCATAATATTGTTCACTTTGTAGTAAACCGTCATGCCTTTTCATACATTCCAGCTCTTCTATTTCTGCGTATTCTTTGTTCTCTTCCATGGCTCCTTTGTTCCCTTCCCTTTCCTGTAGGCCACCGATTCTTTGCTTGTCTCTTTAATGCCTTTCTTTATTCTCTCCTGTACACTCTCCTCAGATGCATTCATTCTCTTCATCTCCTAATACATCTTTGTACTGATATCCTCCTTATCTTACAATTATAAAATCTATCTGCTTTCTGTACATATCACCCAGTGCTTTGCAGGTGTTTCAACTTTTCTCTTACGTATTGTTAACATAGTATTTGTAGCTATTAATCTATTCTCCCTATAGGACTCTACCAGCCCATCAGCTCGATCACTTCTCTCTCTAAGACCATGATGCCTGACCATTCCTTTCACCACACTGTTCCCTAAAATCATGTTCCAATCACCCATTACAGTATTCCAGCATCCTTGTCCTTTCTCTCCTCATTTTCTCTATCTCCTCATACACTTCCTCATGACTATAGTCTCCTGTTGTCATGTACATCTGAATGACTAGAAGGTTTATGGTTGCAGACTACCTTTTTACTTATTACTCTGTCACTGTTGTGGGTCTCCTTGTTGGTGTAAACCTTCGAAGTTTTATTTCCAATAAATCCAACTCTGTTCTTTCCTGTCTCTCACCATTGTAATAAAATGTAGCACACAGCATCCTTCCCACCTTACTGCACTTATTCCAATATTTTCCATCTTGTTTTTCTCACTCTTTTTTCTATGTTACAGCATTATTATCAAGCTTTCACAAATTTAACAATATGCACATTTCAGCCCATAAGTTAGTTAACCCATGATGATGATATTGTAAAATTGATACCTAGTTTGGAAAATTTAGATTATTATGGAAAACTGGAGCTTGCTCACTTATGCAACCCATATTTGTACTTGTCTTTTATTTTCAAATTACATTCATATTCTTTCATAACCTTCTGAATTCTCAGCCACATAACTTTTAAAAATTTTTCAAAAATCTCTGAAGGACCCCCAATACCAACTGCCTTTTTGTGACACTGATGATCATGCAAAACTCTAGCTGAGTTTTAACAACAGGATTGATATAGTTAATTTTTTTTATCTAACAAGTATTAGGGCTATTATTTAGAAAGCCATAGGTAAATGACAATTTTCATGCCTTTAAGGGTTTTCAGATGCAGCTATCAATGGGTACAAATTGATGGTAAAGAGTGAATAATCATCATTTTAATGCACTTAATTTGGTCTCTTCTTTTGAGAATCTATCAGTCACTGCTCTCCATCAATTTTTCTGAACGATTGCTTCATGTTGATAATTTATTGCTATTAGAGGTTATTGAATTTTTTTTTTTAGAATATTGATCATTGCTAAACAAGTTTCTTTCATTCATATAGCATTATGATTTGTTTCCCATTCATTTTCTGTTTATGTCTATTAATTATTGTTTAAATTGGGAGAATCTGAGAGAAGACTAGGCAGTCCAGTTTACGGAAATTATTTTTATGTAAAGGGGTTTCTTTTGTTAAAACTCATCATATAACGTAACATATAAAATCAGATGAGTTGGGATGGGCAATGATGTCCAGGAGGGCAAGACCTGATAGGAGAGTTACAACACAGAACCACAACTTATGGGCAGTGAATTAAAAAGAAACATGGGATAAATTAAGGATAGTGAGGTGGGCTCAGGGCTGACTAGGTGTGTGAAATATGCAAACAGATTATTTTGATGAATCCCTTTATTCAATCTCTACAATAGCCACATTGTTTCATGGCTTTATATTTCTGCATTTTAACTTCTACCATTACTTGTAACTATGCCTTTTTCTGTTGTTATTTCATTGGTATCATACCGTTCTTAGAATGTCTTCATTATTACCTACCTCATCATTCACCATCCCTTTTATTCCCTATTCATTCTTGTAATTCCTGATGATGATATGTGATCTGCATCACTTCTAATGAGTGAGGGTCTCTGAAGGAATTAAAGGGAATATATCCCTTTTCCCCCTAGTCCCTTATGATTTTTCCACAAGTGGTGATATGCTCAACACCTTCAACAGTCTCGAAGATTATTCTCAAAGCTACTTAATAATTGGAAGCCCTTGTAGTTTTTTCATGCAGACCCTTTATCTGGTAATATATTTGTTTCTAATTAAATTTTAATACATAAGAAGCATATTTAAAATTTGTGAACTTCTTTTGAGGTTTGTTTGAAATGAGTAGTGAATACATTTGATATGAGAGATTAGCCATTCCTGATCTACTTCATCTGAGTTGTTTTATTACTTCCTGACTCATATCTTGAAATGTTGTAACATTATAGGGGAAGTATGTAAGTATAGTGATTGTAGAAGTACCTTACATGTTGCTAACAGGGTTTCTTGTATTCAGGTTATTATTTTGAGTATACATGGATAATGATGATTACAGTATCACTGTTAAAACTAAGCTATCTTCATTAATAATTAATACTCTTTCCTAACCTGACAGTTAACTTAGTGCGCCATGCATGCATGATTGAGTCAGGCATTATTCCTCATGAGTAGCTCACTAAGAAGGATGACCTAATGCTTACATCTTTACCCCTCATTGCTCTGGCTCGTATAAATGTTTTCTTTCCTTCCTTAAAATCTCTTGCCTTGACAATTGACTCATCCCATATTGTCTCCTGTACACTCATCCTTTAAAATGCCTCTTTTTTGCCGCTCTATTTACCCAACTTTTACTATTTATTGATTATGCCAAACTTTGAAGGCATCCATTCTTATCTTTCTTACTTCTCTATGGACCAGATTTCACACCCTTGTAAGAGAATGCTCCAAACAGAAACTTACTAATTTCTACCTTAATTCTATGCTAATATTTTACTCTATTGAGGCTGTTTTTCTCTTGCCAAATCTCTTATAGCCATTGATATTCTGATTGTTATTTCTCTCAGCATCAATTGCTATTATTGATCCCAAGTATTAGAATTTCTTGTGTGTACACTTGTCCATTATTCCTTCTATTCCTAATTTACTCTTATCGCAACTGCAGGGCACTCCTTTTTCTTTTATCATTGGTAATTCTTATATTTCACTGACAAAATTTCATTCTAAGCTACCTTCGTATTTGTAATTCTCATTCACTTTCACTCAGGTTGAATAATCAATCCACAAATTATAGCATATCTATCCCTGTCACCTGTAAATACACCATCACTTATTCACTTACTCTTAACACAGAATTGAATCTTGGATACACAAGTTCAGGATTGTGACATGACACTGGATAGCTTCTCAGTTGCTCGACTTGGTGCAAACCTTATCAATAGTCCCTCCATGTCCTTAAAATTTCATCTTCTGAAGGAGTCACCATTTTCATATCTATATGACTTAATTTTATTTCTGAAGAAGTATCAGACAATTTGTTTATGAGGGACATTTTAAAGTTAACGTTGAATGCATCATAATTTACCCTTTCTTTGATTGTATACTGGACACTTCACAATTAGGTCACATTATACTTGTATACAACTCTGATCCACCAATTCTATGGATGAATAGGAGATATTGAAATATCTCATCCAATATTTTGAAAAAAGTACTGGCCAGTAATTGGCAAAGCAACCTTTTCATTATAGAAAGGAAAAATGTTAAGCTAAATAATTACATCATCATCAAACTCTAAAGCAAAGGCATCATTCAATTGTTGTACTGGGAAGTTTATTCATATTTTAGGTTACACATGTAGTTATTGATAAAATACATAGTTCTGTACATGGTTATTCATAATGATAGGGGAGCTGATATATACAGGAGCTTTGATGCACAGGTAGATACACACATTGTCTGACAGGGGGAGAAACACCATCCTGAAAGAATAGAAAAATAAAAATTAGAGGTTTCTAGCAGTATATGAATGATTGTTAGCCTGAGTGAGAGTGGGTATGAGTTTTAGTAGAGATAAGGGAGTACCTAGTTTACTAAGAATTTAGTGGTAATTAATATGTAGAATTAATTTTACCAAGAGACTGATAAGGCTCTCTCTTTTGAGGTCACTAGTAGTTTTCAAAGTAATATAATACAAAGAATTAAGTTGCACCTGAGGCATGAGATTTGAGGAATAAATCTAGTCTAAAATTGGAACTAAGAGTGATAGAAGGGATAAACAGAATCTATGTGGTTGTAATTATGCTCCTTTATTACTAAATTATTATAATTTAGCCTTTATTAAGAAATGTATGTCTAAGGATGGTAGCTAAATAGGTAGATCAGTGGCATATGAAACATCAAATGAAGTTATCAAATTATATTATATTATATTTTTTGGTCAATCTGTTTTATATCAAGAAATATCAACATAGTGTCTTCCAACTTGAAACGTATGCTTAATAGATAGTATACTTTCTAATGCGGTGATATTTTTCAAACAACTACCACAATCTTTAGGTCAGGCTGGGTACTACTGGGACCACCCTCGTGTTTGTCTATCTGAGAGTCTGTCACCAATGTATATTCCAACTTAACACTATGGCTGGTCATTACAGCATGTTGGACTTAAGCCAGTGTAATGCTATTATCATTATGCAGAAAGCATTTTCTCAATGATACACACAGATTCACTTTATTCACTTTAAAATTTCATCTTTATTTTAACACCAATACAGTCATCATTTATTATTCATCAAATTCACAGTTTTGACAGCATTAACTTTTCGTTGGATTAAATGGTGATAAGTAGGAGGGTCATGGCAGGATAAACTCAATTCAGCTTGAGCCTGCGTGGAGCTGTGGTCAGATCCTGGTGGTAGTAGCAAGTAAAACACCTCGAGGAAGTAGTCTTTATTCTGGTGTAGATAGACTATGGGGTCTCATCTACCACCAAATATTTCTTTTTCTTCCCAAATTTACAATATTGAACATTTAGATAAATTACACAAACTAGCATTAAATTTAATACACATAATATCTTAGGACTATACATACATATACTATTCATACACATTCGGGGATCAAGTTGGTTCAGTGGTTATTGGACTGGCTTCCCACCCAGAGGGCCCGGGTTCAAATCCCGGCGGTGTTGAATATTTGTCAGTGGAATCTCGATCCCTACTTGAGGTGCTTTGTGGAGGGCACTTTGAGTGAGTACTCCATCCGTTGGATGGGACGTTAAGCTGCGGAACTCTTGGTGCCTTTCGATAAGAGTAAGCTAATGCCGACGCTGGGTTTCCCTCAACCCTTAATCCTTTCCTGTCCATCCCCTATGGTGCAAATGACCCCAACTGTCAGTCGCTGCCCTTAAATACTACTACCACTACTCATACACATTCATGCAAACATACACCAATACATGCAAGCAATACTTGAAAAACAATATTCCTGGTTATATTTACAATCGCCATACAAAGTATGATGCTCTTGTGAAAGAAAAAGGAAGTAACCAGAAGTCTGTTAACAGCTAAATATTAACTGTTTGGTTTGTAGGAAAATTAGTGATTCATGAAGTGCACGCTTGAGTGATGGGAGAGATGGTGCATTAGATATAATAGATGATAGCTCATGCCACTGACGACATGCTATGACTGCAAATGACCGGTTATATGTTGTTGTTTTGTGATGACAGATGAAAAGTTTGATTTCCTCTGGTATTTAATATATGTATTTAATCAAGACTATTAAAGTCATTGCTGAGGGGCTATATAATTTAGAAGGTAATAGAATAAGGACAGAATAAGGAGTTTTCTGCAAGATCCCAGATACAGGCAATTTTGTCTGTTAAAATATTCTGTAATGTGAAATGCAAATTCCAAATTGGAAATGAAGTCTATGCATAAGTTGAATGCCCTTTGTACTTTCACCAAATGCTTGTTTGAAAGACCTTGATTCAGTATGTTAGTATAATCCAAGTGAGGAATAATGAGAGAAGAAATATAGCAATCGATTTTAGCAGTTTGGGATATCCAATCTCCATAGCTTTTGTTTTATGTGAATTCAGGCTAACAATATTTTGCGTGCTCCATCTTATGTTATTGAGGACAGCATTAATTTGAGGAAGGAAATATTCTAGTAAGAGAAAGAAAAGATTGATTAGATTTGTTTTTAATAGGTATGGAATGAGAATAAATTTATGGAAAACAAAGGTTATATATATAAATAAAAAAGTAACTTACCTATGGTCGTGAAGCAATGGAAACTAGATAGCCGAGACCGTTAACTTGATTGGACCTAGGCTTGTAAAGGTGGGTGGAAAGAAAATAAAGTTACAAGTAAGGGGAAAGGTCACATGGGTATGTTTGGGAAACAGGCACCCACGTATACCTCAATAATACACAATAAGGCTATCACTCAATCACTAGGGTGTGGTAAGGAATAACAGTCACTCTTGAGAAATGCACTCACTCACTTGTTCAGGGTTACAAGGATTCCTCCTATGCTAGTGACCCGTCAATCATACATAAAAAATACAAAATTATAGAATGAATAATTTGCTTTAATGAACTTAATCATGAGTCATTATTTTTTTCACCTACAATAAACACTTTAAAAAAAATGTTTGCACTGCCATGGGAAACTCTCTCAACATTCCTAGCCAATTTATTTATGTCCAATTTTGAACAACAGTGCTGAAGCAAATTTCAATATTTCTTCGGGTTTCTCCAAGGGGCTTATTATCACTTCACATGAGTTGATGAAAGCTTTTTATACTTCCTGATATATGGGTGTGGGGTCCTTAGTTAAAACTATTGCATTGTCGTTTGAGATGAAATCTTCACCTTTCTTTATGTAGTCGCTTCCATCCAGGACAACTACTGCTTTGCCTTCGTCTGGCTTGGGAATAATAAGGTCTTTTTTCAAAATTGTGTCTTTGATTAACAACAAGGCTTTGTAATCTTTTGTATGTTTTAGAAATTTATTCGATGACTGCATGTTGGTAACAAAGGATTGAATCTGTGAGGTGATGCGTTCTTTCGCACCGGAGGCATCTTTCCTAAGGGTTAAGTCTGAATCCTTGGCTAGATTTTTCCAATCACCAACCAAAATAGGAATATTCGGACAATAGTTCAGTCCTTTGCTCAGTAAACTAAGTTCCTCAGGTTTGAACGTACATTTGGAAAGGTTAACCACTCTATCATTGAACACATGTGGGGTATGATGATCTCACTTGTTCTTCAGTGGACACTATCATCCAAAGTGATCCATTTAGCCCAATGGGGAGAACTAGTCAATTCTTTATACAGTGAAAAGAGGTAATGAGATATGGAGTCTCTCTTGACATACGATTCGTGAAGTTCTCGTTTAATCCATTCCCTTTTCGCTGCTGTTTCTGAGAGTCTACCGGCAGAAGACCTGCTCTTGCACTTGATGCTTATGCACTCAGGGATGACTCCAAGAGCTAGGCATTGACTGTTGAAGTAGATGTCTGTTGATGCAAGTTGGTATTTAATGGTCAATCCCGTCAAGACTAGCCTTAGCTGCATTGCTCTCATACTTGATAAATAAAATTGTTTCTGGCGTGACTTGGTGGAAAATCTTCATATTGAAATTGAAAAATGACTAACTTAGCTTTTCCACGTAGAAAATTTATTCAGGACCCAGGTTTTGCTATAGTATAATATCTTCAGGTAAAATTTTACAGGTCAAACACAAAATATATATATCTCTGGGTATAGGTAAAGCAAAGGGGAAGAAGAGGGAGGAAGAAAAGAATTGGTTGAGTTTGGAAGAGGGGAGTTTATGGTAGGAAGCTGAGGAGGAGGATTGATAATAGTGATAAAGTAGCAGGCTAGGAGGAGGGATTAATACAAGGCTGAAAAAGGTTTGCTTGGTGTCAGGGTAGTTGATAGGGGAGGGGGAACGGGTAGTGGGGAGAATGACACTGGGTAATGAGTCAGATGATTTAGTAGCAGTGTCAGAGTAGGGGTTACACCATTATCGAAAAGGTTTGCTTGGTGTCAGGTTAGTTGGCAGAGGGGTGAGAGGAAATACAATAACGGAGAAGATGTTTTGGCCAACGATTTTCTTTACTCTTCTAGTTCCCCTACATTCAAAGACTTTTTTCTTTTTTTGTTTAAATTTCATTTCATGAGAAGTAAAGTCCTTTCTCCAGAGTAGACCAACTGGGAAAGATTTCCCTTCCTTTGCAATCGAGTCAGACATGGGCCTTTAAAAACTGGCTTTCAATGGTTATGTTTTGTTAAGAGATACAAAGGCCGCTGTACCATTTTGTAGCCTGTGTTCATCAAAAACGAACCTTAACCAGTAGAATGCTGATAATAATCCAAAAGTTTTTGAGGTAGTTCCCTTTGTCTTCCTCTTTGGTATTTTTTGCATGAAAACATCATTTAAATGGCTCCCTCTTTGGAATTAGACACCCCACCAGTCAGTCATTAATATTGCATGCAATGATATTAATGGAGCAGGCATTGTGCTGACTAAACTTTACACATTACATTCACCTGCCTTTTGGTAATATCTGCTAAGAGTATAAATGACCCTACCAGGATAAATTATCATTGCTTGTAACAGCACAGTCTTAAGGGAAAGTGAAATGTGAGCATAAGAGACAGTTCAGGCCAGTTCGAAGTGTGCAGTTCTCTTGAAATCTGAAGACTGATTTATTTTCTTTTAAGGAGGTTTGTAAAAGAACCTCTTTAAACACCTCCTTTGCGTTTTTATGAATCATGCCAAAATATGAGATATTGTTCACTGAGTCAATTTTCTGCCAAAGACACACAGGTGAGCTCATTACCAATGATAAAATTTCTAGGCCCCATGAACACATTACTTTATCTATTCAACCCTTTAACATCATGCACATCAACATTTCCATCCTAAGCAATATTAATGTCCAAAAGTGAAAACATGAGTACCAATAATGGATTGAAAGGTTGAAAATTAAAACAAAAGTAGAATGGCAAATAGATTTCATTTTGCAAACCAACTCCAAATTTCTAACATTATTGTCAATTTTTTGGTTCCTAAGATACATCCTGCGTATTGGAAAAAAAAGTATTTTTGGCTTATGTTAGTCCTTTTCATTTTCATTATATTCCAGACCTTCTGGAGTTTGAAATGACCCATTCATAGATATTTGATAGAAAAAACTTTGTAATTTGAACAAACTCCAAACACATTTCACAAAAGACACCACAAAAAGAAATTCTCATCTGCAGCTTTAACCCGAAGTAACAAAGGGTCATAACATTAATGTTACACTTGCTCACCATGATGATTGCAACAAGAGCTGGGAGATCTTAAAGAAAAAATATCACTTTACAGGTAACACCACCATTTGTCTTTTATGAAAAAATTTGCTCTAACTCTAAGCCTCAAAAACACCATAAGCCCTTCATTAGACCCTTAAGCTTCTCGTTCACTAATTTCCTCCTGGTCTAAATGCAGCATTCTCTCTACAACTCTCTCTCTACAATGAGCTGTCAATTGTTTGCCTGAAATATTAATGTTGAGGAATCAGCTGTGGAAATAGGCATATTTTGTATATCATACATTTCATAACTCTTAGGACTAAAAGCCCCATATAACTCGGAGGATATTTTCAGTTGCACAAAATGAACTAAGTATGCATGTATAATCTGTAGATAGTAGCAGTTAATTAGGGTATTGATCAATTTGTAAAATAATAACAGACGTGGTTGAGAATATGTTTTATTTAAAGATATTGCGCAGCCAACTTAACAATCCTATTTACAAAGAACACATTGGTCCTCAAATTTTACAAATTTGCTTAATATTCAAGAAGCTATTAGTAAACCATTCAACCCATTCCTTGTTTCTGTTTTGATCCATTCATCCAGGTTTCTCGTAAGTCTTCCATTCTCCCATATAATATAAATCATTTTCAATCAATCTGTAAAATAACACTGGTGCATCCGCAAAAATCATTACACATTCAACTTTAGAAATCTATTATTTGGCCTTAAAAGCATAAATTTCCATCGTTACAATTATCACTGCTCAAAACAGAAATTGTTGGACATATATATTTTTGTCATTTAAAGATACTTTTATCAAAATTAATTAAATTTGGAGCCCATAGTCTGTATGATATTGTCTAAGTTTTTAAGTAAATACCTCATGGTTTCAAGTCATTTCAGTGTGGTGACAGCACTATGTTAAGGAACAATTTATTTATTGGAAATGACATTTCTTGAAGCCAGCAAACCAAAATTATAAACAGGGACATGTTTTGAAATATCACAATCAACATTTAATATTCTAACATTTATACCATTTCATATTTACAATAAATATTTTTCATAAACTGATATGACCTTTCCTCATTTTTCATTTTTGAAGCAAGGTTTTGAAATGTATACTGATAACTTCTTTTTCTTCTCAATATCTATCTTTTAGGCACCAATCATAACAATTTTTCAAAACAATCAGGCTATAAATCCCTATGCTTCCTGCACATTTATCATTATTTTCAAACAGCAGTGACAATAGGCTATAAGTATCAAGCAACACAATTCATGAACATTGTGAGCTGAAACATATCATGGATGTATTATCACTCCTGTTTACAACTCTGGCTATCAATAATACCAATAAAATCTTCAGTACGTTTTTAAAAATTTAGTAGAACAAAAAATGTCGAAGTAGGAAAACCTTTCAGAAAGTTATTAGCTCCTCAAATGCCTGCTAAGAAAGTATTTGAATTTAAAGACTTTTGGCAGTTAAAATGGCAGATATTAAGGCATTAAAACATTTCTATCATATATCAGCAATGAAAAAATAAATAATAATCTCTCATTTTTTAAGACTAAAAAACACAATCTTTCTGGTGGAAAATTACTGCAGTGGATTTACTGAACATGAAGAAGTGGATGATAGAAGGCACAGCGACTGATTCTTGATGCACAAGTCAGGAAAGTTTAACTCTTCACAAATAAAGTTTAAACAGATGTTTTCCCTACATCACTTAATTCAACTGCTTCAAGATACCGATAAAAAACCTTTGTGCAAATGTTGGAAGCTCAGTGTGCAATATTTGCCCATGCTCTTCACCTTTTCTCACATCATATATTCCTATGAAAAGTTTTCCCTCATGCCATCATTCCATTAAAACTGGAATTCTAAATGCATAGAGGAATGACCATTTTTGGCAAGTTATTTTAGAATAAAGTGGCCAAGTTGTTTTTCGAAGCAGCCACTAATCATATATCGGTATATTTGGAAAGTTACTTGAAAAAACTTCTCTGGGTGAGTTTAAACTTCTAAGAGCTTTCCCTTATGAATCAAAGTTTATAGACATGAAATATTTTCACATCACATTATTTGAAAACTTTTCAATCCATTTCTGGCTTGTATCCCAAGTTTTTTCTTTGTAGAAAAAGATGAATCTCCCTGAAGTTAGGTCTGTCTCGATCATTCCTTTGCCAGCATTCACACATCAAATCATAGATTTCCTTTGGGCAGTTGATTGGCTGAGGGAGGAGCACCTGTGGAATTCAAAATTAGCTTGGATAAAAGGCATATATTGATGACAATATTGATTTACTTCACAGTTCACTTGCACATAAACACACATGTTGAATTTTCTAGCCTTTTATGGATGTCATCTAATTTGGCAAGATATGCTAATTTGAGGAATTCATGGGAAATGTTGGGGAAAAGTTTAGGGAGAAAGGTGGAAAAAGGAGAAGAAAAGACAATGGTGGGAAAGGTTATTAAAAAGTATTTGATATGGATAATCACATTACTTTTAAAGAAGTTTACTTATAAGGTAGCTTGGAAAATATCAAAACTCAATTTGGAAGGATCATGAATTTTACCAATGAAAAACTAATACCATTAGTTTGCTCTTATGTTTTGTATCAGAAAATAAAATAAATAATTAAAAAAAATACTCTGTTAACTATTCCTAATTGCAAACAATTGTTCAACGTATGTCCCTATTTAACACATGACTGCAAAGTACTGCAATTTTGCCAAAATTTTGCATTGCAATATTTACAAATAGAATTAAAATTAGAAAGGAAAATTAAGGGAAACAATCTAGAGGGAGAAAATGCAAAGCAATTAGTATAAGATAATTCTAGTTTCTAATATCATGTACTAACTTATTTTAGGTTTGTTTAGGTAAAAAAAAATTGGTTTAAAAAAGTTTGTTTTTTGAGACAAGCTTTTTTAAAAATATTGTTAAAATTCTTACCTGCTTATTGTTCCCTTCAATATAGTGAGTAACATTCTCAATTACTTTGTCATCGGTAAGATCTTCAAATGGCTGTTCTCTTGCAAATGTTAATATTTCCCAGAGAGTTACAGCAAATGACCAAACATCGCTTTTTGTGGTAAATTTACCCTGAAGAATAAAAAGATAAGGAAAAATTTCAGCTATAACATATATGAGAAACAAATTTACTGTCCATAAAATAATGAAAAATCTGATTAATGGAAATTTTTTATTTAATGGCTATATAGTATGCTATCAATATTGGGTAATAAACCCAACCCCCTCCCTCCCTCCCTCCCTCACTCCCAACCCCAACTCCCTCCCTCCCTCCCTCCCTCACTCCAACCCCAACTCCCTCCCCTCACTCCCAACCCCAACTCCCTCCCTCCCTCCCTCACTCCCAACCCCAACCCCCTCCCTCCCAACCCCAACCCCCTCCCTCCCAACCCCAACCCCTCCCTCCAACCCCAACCCCCTCCCTCCCAACCCCAACCCCCTCCCTCCCAACCCCAACCCCCTCCCTCCAACCCCAACCCCCTCCCTCCCAACCCCAACCCCCTCCCTCCCAACCCCTCCCTCCCAATCCCCAACCCCCTCCCTCCCAACCCCAACCCCCTCCCTCCCAACCCACCCCCTCCCTCCCAACCCCAACCCCCTCCCTCCCAACCCCAACCCCCTCCCTCCCAACCCCAACCCCCTCCCTCCCAACCCCAACACCCTCCCTCCCAACCCCAACACCCCCCCTCCCAACCCCAACACCCCCCTCCCAACCCCAACACCCTCACTCCCAACCCCAACACCCTCACTCCCAACCCCAACACCCTCCCTCCCTCCCTCCCTCACTCCCAACCCCCTCCCTCCCTCCCTCCCTCCCTCCCTCACTCCCAACCCCCTCCCTCCCTCCCTCCCTCCCTCCCTCACTCCCAACCCCAACCCCCTCCCTCCCAACCCCAACTCCCTCACTCCCAACCCCAACACCCTCACTCCCAACCCCAACACCCTCCCTCCCTACCCCAACACCCTCCCTCCCTCACTCCCAACCCCAACTCCCTCACTCCCAACCCCAACACCTCACTCCCAACCCCAACACCCTCACTCCCAACCCCAACACCCTCACTCCCAACCCCAACACCCTCACTCCCAACCCAACACCCTCACTCCAACCCCAACACCCTCACTCCCAACCCCAACACCCTCACTCCCAACCCCAACACCCTCACTCCCAACCCCAACACCCTCACTCCAACCCCAACACCCTCCCTCCCTACCCCAACACCCTCACTCCCAACCCCAACACCCTCCCTCCCTCCCTCCCTCACTCCCAACCCCAACCCCCTCACTCCCAACCCCAACTCCCTCCTCCCTCCCTCACTCCCAACCCCAACCCCCTCACTCCCAACCCCAACTCCCTCCCTCCCTCACTCCAACCCCAACCCCCTCCCTCCTCCCTCACTCCCAACCCCAACCCCCTCCCTCCCAACCCCAACACCCCCCCTCCCAACCCCAACACCCCCCCCTCCCAACCCCAACACCCCCCTCCCAACCCCAACACCCCCCCTCCCAACCCCAACACCCCCCCCTCCCAACCCCAACACCCTCACTCCCAACCCCAACACCCTCACTCCCAACCCCAACACCCTCCCTCCCTCCCTCCCTCACTCCCAACCCCCTCCCTCACTCCCAACCCCCTCCCTCACTCCAACTCCCTCCCTCCCTCACTCCCAACCCCAACTCCCTCCCTCCCTCACTCCCAACCCCAACCCCCTCACTCCCAACCCCAACACCCTCCCTCCCTACCCCAACACCCTCACTCCCAACCCCAACTCCCTCCCTCCCTCACTCCCAACCCCAACCCCCTCCCTCCCTCACTCCCAACCCCAACACCCTCACTCCCAACCCCAACACCCTCCCTCCCTACCCCAACACCCTCCCTCCTCACTCCCAACCCCAACCCCCTCACTCCCAACCCCAACTCCCTCCTCACTCCCAACCCAACCCCCTCACTCCCAACCCCAACCCCCTCACTCCCAACCCCAACTCCCTCCCTCCCTCACTCCCAACCCCAACCCCCTCCCTCCCTCCTCACTCCCAACCCCAACCCCCTCCCTCCCAACCCCAACTCCCTCCCCTCCCTCCCTCCCTCACTCCCAACCCCAACACCCCCCCCTCCCAACCCCAACACCCCCCCTCCCAACCCAACACCCCCCCTCCCAACCCCAACACCCCCCCTCCCAACCCCAACACCCCCCCTCCCAACCCCAACACCCCCCCCTCCCAACCCCAACACCCCCCCTCCCAACCCCAACACCCCCCCCTCCCAACCCCAACACCCCCCCTCCCAACCCCCAACACCCCCCCAACCCCAACCCCTGCTCAGTTGTTAATAGAATGAAAATTTTGTTTATTTTTTCAGGGAAAGAAGCTTTCACAGAGATGAATGGGAGTTTTAGCGCAGATTTCAAGAGAAAATATTGCAAGATTTAAACTGCAGTCATTTGTTCAAGAAGATTGGATGCTTTTATGATAAGGATTTCGATATGAAAAGTTGATGAATAATATTCAAATGTATAAGATTTGTTAAAACTCACCATAAGTATGCTCTCCCAAGCCATCCACCGGACAGGCAAGGAATTTCTTCCATCCACCTTGTAATAATCAGCTGAATATGTGCTTCTGCTCATTCCAAGGTCTGATATTTTAATAAAATATGATTTTCCCACCAGACAGTTCCTGAATAATAGTTAATGAGTAAAATTAATAAAAGTTATCATTTAATGTATATATATCTATCTGAAAAGCCATCTCTGTAGCAAGTTCCAAGGAAACATGATATTTGGAAAGATTGTATCTCTGTGCTATGATGTTCAAATATTGAACTAATTTAATTAATTGAATTATATCTTGAAACAATCACCTTTCGAAAACACTTATTGGCCTGTAAGCTGGAGTGGGGAACATTGGGGAGATTTTAATAGAAAAACTGTTATGGATTCATTTTATGCTACACCTTTGTTGGTGAGCTATCTGAAAGAAAAAAGATTCCTAACAAGTTGTTTTTGCCAGATGATACAATATTCACAGAGAACATTCAAGATAGCATTTAAGTCTGTACACACTAGCTCAAAATTTTCCTTTAATACTACCGATTGGAATATCTAAATGGGAATGACATATCTTGATTCAGCGATGACATGTGTGCCTTTCATATCATTATTGAACTTAATATCACTAACAAGGGCTGTCCAGAAGGTAACCATTGTTTTTGTATAGCATAAGACAATTGGGAAGTAACTGAATTGATACACACAGTAGGTCAATATACCTTGAGCTGTAGTGATTGGCAGGTCTTGTTGCTTGTCAGTTGTTTACAGTAGTGAGTCAAAATGAACAACAGTACTGAAATTTTGGTGAAGTTCATTCACTGATAAGGTTTTCATAGGCAAAAAACTTAAAGGCTGCTGACATTCATCAAGAAATATTTGCTGTGCATGGACCAAATGTGATGAGTAACAGGGTGTGCATCAGCTGTGTTGTACATGTACGAGTTCACAGAACAGAACCTGCACATCTGTGGTGAACAATCAACTGCTCCAGAACCCACCATACAGCCAGGACTTGGTGCCAAGTATTTTCATCTGTTTATACACATATAAAAGTGACTTGGCTTTGACTTCCATTTTTTGAAAACAGAATATTATGCTCAGGGGGAAATCTTAAACTATTACAGAGATATGACAAATACTTAAACTGCTCGGTAAATATGTAGAAAAATAGTATAGATGTGTCATCTTGAGTGTAAATTGTTTATTCCAGTCTGTAGCTTAACAGAGGTTCCTTTCTGGACAGCCCTTGTATTTTGACTTGAAATAAGTTAAATGCCAGTCAAGCCATCTAGTTTCTGGTCTTATGGCAATTGATTATTTGCTAATGGAATTATAAATTAAGGATTTGAACTGCAATATCCTACGTTCTACTACAAAATACAGGAAAGTTATACAAATATAATACAAATGTCATACTTACCGTGTTGCCAGGTCCCTGTGCACAAAGTTCAGTGACTCCAAGTACTTCATCCCAGAAGCAATTTGAGTCGCCATATAAATAAGACAGCCATAACTGAAATAGGGGTGATGAAAGTTTATTAAAATTCCAAATCAGAAAACCCTGAAAATACAATATGTATACATCAATGAACAAATGTGTCTCTCTTTCATCCATTTATTCCATGAAAATGGCAGTACATCCTGAGTTTCTACCAAAGTTCATGAATTGAATCAAAGGTTTCTTCACAACGTTATGAGCCAAGTTCTCTAAAGAAATTAATGAAATCTCAATCACCTTGATGCATACAGGGTATGTCTAAGGGTATGCTAAACTGCTGTTTTAAATATTTGGCGAGGTATGAAATAGAAAATAAAAATAAACAATTCTGCAGGATTGCTCTTTATATCTCTAGCTACTGCATTGCATGCACTTAGTGTAATAGAAATCAACTATTACATATTGCCTCAGCTCTCATCATCTCTATGAGAAGGATGAATGTGGGAGAACAATGAGAAGAAAAATCTGGGATAAACCATTCAAATTAATTAATTTAACCAGTTCAACTTAATATTGAAGTTTACCAAATATGAATACTTTCATGAGTTTCAATAATGAAAATCTATCAAGAAAAATTTGTATTTCATACAATTACTATTATGCATACTAATACAATTTAATAAACCTTTTTAGTATAGTTAGCATTTTGAATACTGAATAAAAACTTTTAAATATAGTTAAACTAAAATCGGGTATTATCGGGTACTATCGGGTAATACTACAATAAAAGGATAATTTAAAACACAAACCAAAGGGATATTTTGTACCACCCATTTACTCCCAAACAGTTTCACGTACTCTTGAACTCTCTCTTCAAAGTGCTTTTCAACTTTACCTCACTGAGCAGTCAGTGTTAAAATAAAAAATTCTTTACCATGTGATTATTAGAAATTTTCTTTTGGATTTATATTTATTTCTACAGCGGATACAATGGAACACCTGGATATTATCATGGAGGATTACTGAAAAAGGGTGGTGAGGAATTTTGTAAAGCTAAGGTCCATTTGATAAATGCTATTAACTATTGTTCCAGTGCCAATGAATTTACTACTATGCAATAAGAGAAAAGAGGATGGGAATGTGGTGCGCTCAAAGATTTTTTTTTAAACCAAGAATAATCCTTGAAATAGTAGTATCATTTTAATAGTAGTAGTATTTCAATTGTAGGGTTATAATAAATTAAGTCTTTGAATAATGGTTTGATTTAATTCTAGAATTCCAGGTACATTCCAAAAATATGATGTTCCCTCACATTTCTTTGAGAGCTAAGTCTTTGAAAGAAACCACTTAATATGAAAAATGATAATTTACTATTTTAATGGGAAGTTTTACATGATAAATATAAGATACATGAATATATATAATTAATTTGGCATGAGATTTCATGGAATTACATTGTAATAGCAGTGGATCACATGGGGAAGTGTGATCCACTGTACATAGTGCCAGATCTCAGTGTGGCTTTACTCCTAAGAATCCCAGTACAAACCAACCTTAGCGTGTTTGCGCTTAAAGGAAGTGGTGATGAAGCCGTTTCAGCTAGGTGTTCTTGAAGGAACTGGTTGAGGTCTCCATATTCGGCATATTCTAGGACAACACAGGGCAAAGGAGGCGTGACCCGGTTTCGGTCCTCAGGACCTTCTTTTCCTGGTGTCCTCCCTCCATCTTCATTCACCCTCAGGCATGCACCAAGGACCTTAGCGATGTTAGGGTCCCTGAGCCTCCAAAGGAGCCCAACCTCCCTCTCAAACTCAGACCTGCACAAATAACATCAACATTGTAACCAAAATGGGGCTTCTACTTTTTATTATAGGCATCCTTCACTACCTATAAGGGGTACCAACGGAATGCAAATTGGCTGTACATATAATGTTTCATTTAACTAGTTTAAGCATTTAAAACAAAATAATATTTAAAAATAAAATGGAGATACTTAAAAATTCATAAAAAAAGTCAAAATTATTGCATTTCATGTTTTTGCTGAAAATAAATAAGTTAACTAGGGCGAAATGTCGATTAAACATGGAAAATGTAAAGTAGTGTGACACCATAAATTACAGTAAATCAGGCAAAGTTATACAACATTGTGAGTTTCAATGGATAGTTTAAAGGAATTTTGTTGATCGTTTATCATAAAACGTAGGTTATCATCCTTTGTTTGCTCCATAATCATATGGATTTAGAAGGCTGATAAGTTCAACTTAAATAATATGTAAGTTTAACTAAAATATAAAATAGGTGATGGTACTTGTTTTATTTGGATGAGATCTCATATTCATCTACATAATACCCCGCAAGCCGCAGCAAGGGCGTGTGGCGGGGTATATTGAGCAAAAAATATGCATGAATTCTTTCATTTCAGATCTCTTCAGCTCTTACAATACTAGCTGTCTGCAATCTAATATCCAACTGGGTAGAATTTAATATAACTTGTCTCACTCCCACCCAATATTTTTTTCCTTCAATTTGTCGACTTCACTCCCATATGTTGAAACTCTTTTCACTGTGGCATTTTATATTAGCTGCTCATTGCTCGAGCGGATTGTTTACCCTAAGCTAGTTCCTAACTCTAAGCTAGTATTTCTGGCTTAGATTTCCTGTTTGGAATTTCACATTTTTACAATCTTTCACTATCACTGTTTCCCCATTAGCATCGATGTTGAATTTGTAAAGCTTACTAGATATATGTCTTAAAATAAAAAATATAATACAATTAAACTTTATTTATCATATGTTAATTTTTCCTTGACTATTGAATTGATCTATTTAGTTTTTAAATTTCTTTAAAATACAATGCCAATTGGTCCAGAGTATGCTCTGCTTTTCAGGGTTCCGCAAATGGGTTTTTACTTCCCTAAAGTTGATGGCTGTTAGGATGTTGGCCAATATTTTTTATTTCGTCTGTCAACAAGTCTTTCAAACATTTTTCCCGACAGAGGTTGATCATTCAATATCTTTCCCTGCACATTTGTGATGTAATTCTTTGCAGGTTTTGCCCCACCATGCTGTCTGACAAGTGTTTTTTGTAGTCTTGTTTGAGCTTGGTAGAACACCAAAAATAATTCATAATTTTTTCTTTTTTCCATTCATACACATGTAATATTAAGACACTTCAAAAGGGTAATGTGTTTAGTTGGATGTTTTGGTAATATGTGGTTTATAAAATTAAAAGGAAATGTTAATGAGGATATATGCGGGTACATGCAAAGAAAGTCAGTAGGTGCATTTACCTTGTGGCTTCAGAGGACCCTCTTAATAAAGACTTGACAGCTACAATTCGAGGCCGTCCTTCATTTTCTTCATCATTGTATTCGCAAAGATTTACCTGAATAAATTCAAAAATATTAGTTAAATAAAAAAATACAATGATTGTCTCCGTATTTAAAGATAAACGATTATATACAACAGTTTTGAGTGTTAATACTGCGTTTAGTATCTATGAGCATAAATACTAACTTCTAAGAGCAAGATGGATGGATGAATGGATGAATAAAGAGATAAGATTTTTGATAAAAAGCCATTTTTTGTCTACCTTAAGACAAGATTGATCAAATTTTCGGAGCCATGACAATTAAAAAAATATATGATTTTACTCAGTATTATGCTAAATGTTTCACTTTTAATTGTGGTGCAAACCCTCATCATGAATAATAATGAAACACCGAAATCAGCACAACGGGATGATTTCATTTATATTCAAACCCCAGACATTGGTACTATTCATCGAGCCACAAATCCGATGCGGAGTTAGGGACCACTGTCCTTAACTCCGCATCGGATAGCGCGGAATGTTCTTTGCATTTTTTAAGGTCCCTCAGCAAATATAACCTTCCGTGGACTTCCACAAACGTGCTGTTCGCGCCTAGTTGAGACTCGATGGCTAATGTGGCCAATGTGACCCGCACCCAACTACATGAGGTGCCGGTCACAAGAGTGAACCGAAAAGTACCTCTCCGAACTCTCCGAGGCCGAGCTGCTCGATGATCCGTAGTCTCTCCCGTGGGAATTCGCAGAGCGGGGAGAGGGGCGACGAGACGTCGGCAGACCGCCCCCGACGACCCACCCCCGCCCCGTCCCTCTCCTCCTCCTCCGCCCCCGAGGACCCTGTGGTGGCGGCGCCGTAGCCTGGTGATTCGTGTCCCAGTTCTTCTAGGAGGCTGGTGGGGGGCAGCGGAGGGGGTGGGGGAGGGGATGGGGACCGCGTTCTTGGGACAGGGGGAGGCGAGATGGGGACAGGGGGAGGCTGCGAGGGCTGGCGTGGAAAAGTGAAGAAAGAAATGTTTATCAGGTTCAATATTTTGCAAAATGTGTAATTTAAAATTTTGTATTTTGGAAATTAATTTGTAAAACTGTATAATTAATAAAATTTTCTTGAAGATCTTTGGTCAAATTTATTGCGAGAGCATGAAACTCTTTGTAAATTAATTTTATAAAACGGATTAGTGCGGAACTCAACCACGATTTGAGTTTAAAATAATTAGCGGTTCTCCTCACTATAGTGAATACTTTTACTTTATTTAATTTCAACCACTTAATACTTTATTTAATTTCAACGATGCAACATTGAAGTGTAGATGAGAATATATATATATATATATATATATATATATATATATATACACACAATATATTATACGTATAAGATCGGCCAATTTTATATATTGTGGAGTGTTTCTTCACAAAGACGAAATTGACCATTTACATCAATACTGTAAACGTTAGTGCAGAGATGATCTGTGAAATATGAAACCACACCTTGAGCTTAATGTTCTGCATTCCTGGACTACTCTACAAGGCAAATAATATCTCAATTATTGAGGTACAAGATTTCGACGGGTACATCTTCGATACGGATTGACACGGACTGCGAAAATCATTTGGGAAGTGTGGAAGAATGACACCAAACCAAGCGTAGTAAACCAAAACTGACACTAAAGGCAAGCGGGTCGCTATCTACGGTGTGGGGACCTGATCTAGGCCGCGAAGGGTTTAAGTGTAGCCAGCCGATTGTTGCACGACACTACATCAAACTTCCGGTGAAATTCCGTTTTTGCGAACGCTAAGTAAGCTAATGAGGTATGGTCCGCCAAAACTCTTTAAAACTTGAGAGGCCGGCGAAAGAACAAGGCTTGCGACCCATGCTCTAGTCTCACCTCTAAACTCCTTAACTCTCTTTGGGGACAAGACTCGAGGGAAGCACGCACCAAATCCCCCCTCGGTCTAGCCCGTTCTTACCTTGCATATTTCGGTGGCGGCGTAATACTTTTCTGGCGGAGGTGGCACCGGAGGGGGCCCGGGGAAGAAGTTGAGGAGCGAGATCTTGTTAGGCCTTGCGAGCGGCGGATTGCTGGGTGGGAGGGCGGGGTACGGGGACTGCATCGCTGGGTGCGGACCCCCGCAGTCCCCGGCCCCCACGTGCAGAGGAACGGCGTAGTCCTGTGACGGGACGTCTGTGGAGAGAATAAAGAATGAGTGTCAGCACCAGCGTGATGGAAAACCCTGTGTTGGATATTTTCCTAGCTGTAAACTTAAGAACTGGGATTGTTAAATCAGATGCTATCAAGGGATGTTCAAGGGCTATGCTATGTTCTCCACCAATCAGAGGGCATTCTTAAAAGCTAATTCTTTCATTTTTAAAAATTCAGTTCTTGTAACTTTGGTACGCACATATATGTGGACTTTCAAACTATTTTGATGCACAAAGAAAATCCAATGAAAGGTTGGAAAGCATTCATTTTTTAAGAATAGTCAATTTCCTTATTACTTAACCTTTCAATATCTTTGTCTTCATAGGAAAAGTAATGAACAATTCAGTAGTATAACTCCATTTTGCACGACAGGAATAAAATGCTTCGTCACCCACAAACAGTGCAACCATTTCCGTATCCTACATTATAAAGCTTTTGAGACGTACGAAGTCATGCTTCCGGAGCATAGGATAAATGCACTTTGGTTCCTACAGCGGGCATTTAATGTGGCTGTAAGGTGGCCTTCATAATCCCTCAATACACACCCGTTAATGAGCAAGGGCTATCTAGGCCACATACTGCCTAGAAACTAGATTTTACTCATGCCTGATTAAATGTAAACTTACTCCGTACTACCGCGGTGATTTTCGTATAAACCTTGGCAACCATCACCGAAATAAGACTAGTCCACGTAATGCGAAACTTGTCCCGAGTGCCTAAGTATTCAACTAACCTTTCTCCCACTTCTCGCTTGTACTATACGAGCTTTGGACGAGGAAGCTGAGAAATTTAAAGATTAAGAGCGCTTCAGAAGTGTGAGAGGCAAGCATACTGAGAAAATAGACTGTAACATAAACCTCGCACAAGTTTGGGTATTATTTTAAAGTGGCATGCCACTGACGAAGACTAACTCGTGACGATGCATTGGAAAAGGAATGTTGAAATTAACAAACGACAAGTAGAAGTGGTAAAAAAATTTTATGATTTGTAAATGATGTTCGCACCTTCATTTTTGATTTTAAATCATTGTTTTAAAAGCCTGCGAACGGTTACAATTCATTTAATTAACAAATCTTATGAGGATTTTGGCATTGGTCTGACTTTGACACGGATTTGATTTTGGCATTGATGATTGGTTTACTTTTTTGTTCGAGACCTACAGAATAAATGCAAGCCTTTTTATTAATTAAAGAGGCTGAAACTTATGAAAGAAAGAACAATTTTATTTTCAGCATAGCTTCTAGAATTTAGTAACTACGAAAAAGCGATTGTTGAACTAGTCATCGAAATGCATGTCCCAGCAGAAATCAATCGATGTTAAATGCTGGGATGGTCTGGAGAACGTAAAAGCGTAACATTCATGTTCATCACCGTTCAATCATTCTCAAAGCATTATTTATTCCAATGAGTAAAATTATTATGCAGGCCGCAGTGCACACAAGCTCAATCCAGGAACCAAAGCACCAATTAGTACCATAGCCTCGATTGGAACATTTAAAAAAATCGTGAAAAATAGCTTATTTTGATTCTGCTTAAATAAAGCTGATTAGAAGTTGGACAGAATAATAATCCTGAGATGAAAAACGTTTTGCTTTGAGTACCTGGAACTTCCGCCTAGGTATGAAAGTGTTTTATACCAAATTTTATTAATTTCACACGAATTTCTTTAAACTATTCTATTCTTCAGAGTACTCGCAATATGAAAAATTTTCTTTCCATTAAAGTAACATTTCATACCCTTTCCTAGAGAAAGAAAAACAAATTTCCATTGATTAATGCCCACTATTTCATTGCAACATTTATTGTGCTCCAAAATCCACAAATTGTATAAGTTGAAAAAGAGCGAAATTAATTACACAGGTTTTCGCACCCTAATTATTTATTTGGGTTTGGAGGGACTCCAGTCACCTCAAGGTGAAGCAATGGCGATCAACTGAATTTGCTCGTTTTCGGAATAGACGTTCTTACATGGCGCAGTCCCAAGCACCTGCATCGCAGGCTATTACAAGGGCGCACTTGGGAGACAACATTTTCACGAATGTCGCCATTACCTCGCGAGCCGACCATTAGTTCGACATAACCTGGAACGAGTCAGACAGTTTTTCTTTCCGGCTTGGCCTTCGACTGCGGTCACAGGCGATTACATCGCCAGGCACTTCACGGACTTATGGTGCGCACGCAGAGTCATAATTACTACACAGCGATGGCGGAACCGTTACGCCGTGTGATAAACCTCAACAGCGCTTACACCACCTGAGATCGTATTAAAATCCCGAAGCCGCTCGGTCTAATTGTGTCATCTCTAAACGATTGCCCTATTCCGCTGAATTAGGCTTTCCGTTTCCTAGGATGTGGCAGACGAGTCTCTTGGCAAAATGATCGCGGAAACGCAGAAAACTCGTCAGTACAACACCAAAAACACGTTCGACCAGAGTTTTTCTCCTTTAATTTTTTTCTTTCTTTCTTTAAGTTTACATATCATTGCATTTAGTATTTCTTCATGAAAGGATATTTTGTCTGTTGGACCACTCCTACATATTTCTGGCGAATGAAAAATTAGAAAAAAAACTAATATTGACGTCATGGAGATTGGCGTGTTTAGTTTACCAACCCGAAAACTTGTGCCCATATGATGGGAGTATAACGAATCGTTAGTCAACCCGATCTTGGTCAAAATTAATTTTAGTCACTTCATCTGAAAAACGATGTCTTGTCAATTCTGCGGCCATTAAAGCAAGGTGCAACTCGAGATCATTTAATTCAGGAATCTCTTTTACTCTAATTTTGGCAAATTTTATTTTACATAATTTTCTCACCAATCTTGGTCTCCAAATCTAAAGTGTGTTGGTCTTTAAGCAACTTAGAGCGTATTCATTAATGCAAGATTGGACCTTCTCGCCACTCTTCGAGAGTTTGAGGTGGTGTACATACAGTATAAACCATTGAGTCCACCGTGGCCTTCACCGATATTCCATGGTAGGAACCATGAAAGAATATATATATATATATATATATATATATATATATATATATATATATATATATATATATATATTCCTCATGAAAGAATAGAATTCAACAATGAATGCGTTTGTTTTCGCATGCCTTTCAGTTTAAGTCTTTCATCAGCTTTCCCAATTCTCAGGACATTTTCACATTTCACGTATCGTTTATTTTTACAATTCAATAGCTGGTACTCTAGACATTGTTAAGATGAAGATTAGCATAAAGATTATTCAGCCGTTTTTAAATACTAAACTCGAATCACTAGCCAGACGCAGCGAAACAAGCACAAGCCAGAGACAATCAAAGCCGAAATTATCTCTATTTTTCAATGACTGTTGGCCAACTTTGATTTCTCACTTGGTGTATTTCCTTTATTTTTTTATTTACTGCATATTACTCCATATTGATTATATTACGAATAAGATGTGCATAAAACTGTTAAACCCTCTTGCCAACTCTTCTGGGAATTGTATGCAACGTCATTAAGTTATTTATTTCATGTCGGTCAATACTTTTCACAAACCCCAAACTGTTCTTCAAAGTAATTTACTCTTTAATGTTTTCTGGTGCCAACATATATCCCTTGGGAGCTGGCCCATCCAAGTTTAATCCAAACGTATTTTGTGACGTATTTTCACAATAGCTATTCGCTCCTTTCCCTTCCGCTCCACCGTGGGAACCCTCCCCACCTGAAAACAATTGTTGCCCAAGCATTCGTTTAGGTCATCATTGAGGTCACCTTTAGTGTCCATTCCATTTGTTTTGTACCTGCCTTTTAAATTACCTGATGCTCTTCATCATATTTGATTCCTACTATTTTCAACTTTCTCTCTTTTAGGATCCCTAGGGTAGAAATTTCATCCATTTATTCACTCGATTTCCTCTTCACTAGGTACTATTCTTTAACCCCCGTCAGTTTGTGTCTCTTTCAATAAATTTTATTGATTGATTCATTGATGATTTCGCTTTTAGTCTTCAGAGGAGCCTTTTTTATCTTCTGTTGTTTACCAATTCTTCCTTTCCCATTCCGCCGAAATTGTTTGTTCTGTTTTCAATTTTCATCTGATCATCTTCAAAAGGCTCTCTTTTTCATCAAAATCAAATTTATTAGCTACCGCTTTATCGTCAACCTACGTCGGCAATTCAACGTCCTTTGTCGAGCTTTTGACATTCTTCTACTTCCTTATGTACAAATAAAAAAACATCAAAACATTCTCAGCCATTTTTTTCTATGCCATATTCTTTATTCACCATGGTTTCATTCCATTTTGCAGCAGGTCGTTTTAATATTTTTGGGTTATTGTAAAATATACGGCGCTTCGGCAATAAATAATTACGTTGGACGACCCTATTGATGAGAGAAAAATCTTTCGATAGTATCCAAGTAAAAAACACACACAGATAAAATTAGTTTACCACAATAGATTGAGTTAAAAGATTTTTGAAGCATTACATTTATTTATCAATCGTTTTCTGCTGGCAAAGAAGGAAGTTCTCTACCTAAAACTGTCTTCTTATCTATCTACAATATTTCCCATTGTTCCATTTTTACCACATTAGTGCTTCATTCTTATGTTTCCATATTGTGTATCTGTACAGAGTGTCTACAAGTTTATAAGGCTTCTCTAATTTATTTTCTGCGCGGGCATATGTTCACCTAATACAGGATATATACACAGCGTTATGCATACTACATGGTTATGTGCCTGAGTTGTAGTCAGTTACCCCTCTTTACGCATGTTCTTTCAATTAAATTCTTATGTTTCTCATCCATTTTGACTATCTCTGTACCATTGCCCCTTCGAGATATGTATTCTTCTTCTGCCTTCAAATTCTTATATTTTTTCTCTTTTTCAGGAGCTACTTTATCCGCTATCAATTGTTAACATTTAACAGGTTACCTTTTTGACGATGCTGAATATTCCACTCCTTATATGTCTACTGATACATTTTTTGGATCTACCTTTTGCTGTCCATACATTTTTTTATTTCTTTCTCTAGTGCTCCACAATCCCTCTCCATTAACTCAAACTGCTGTTGGTTATTCACCATATTTTTTAAACATATCATTGAATTTAGGTTGGCACATGAACTACAGCAAAGCTATCTATTAAGCAAGCTATTACGCTACATTCCGATTACCTTTTTAATAATTTCCATTATCTGATTTAAAATATATTCAGTTCAAAATTTTTCTAATTTGCCGCAAATAATTTGCGTTTCTCAGCACCCGGTCAAATCGGAAGTTTTTTTTTTGCTGGATTCTCGATATAGCCAACGGCCTTCCAAAATAAGAGAAATAATATTATAATATTCGGAATATTACATTTAATAAGGGAAATATCAATACTCCACTATTTTGGATTTATAATACGCACCCTTACTGCGAAAATAATGCTATAGCCCTCGCCTTTGAAGAGCGGTACTGAAGGTTCTGCCTACATGACCACTCAACAAATCCTGTTTGGTTTTCCCGAATTTCCGCACCGACGCATAGCGTTCCATAGGAACCCGCACGGCATTGACCCGAGATTCTTGACCCAATCTACCTTGATTGCTCAAACTGAAGCGTTTGAGCGTGGTTACATTTCCACCTTTGATATCGGCATGAAGTGAATCGGTTAAATTCGTGGATGAGACGGCGTCTATGTGGCGTCGGCAACATAGACGAAAGTCGCCGCTGGACAACGAAAGAGGTCTTTAGATTTAATAATGCATAATATCTGCTCGCAGCCCACGCTAATGTTTTCAGCTCCGGCTCTGAACACAGTGTTATTACTTTAAAAGTCAGCGCTTTGAACAGTTATTCGAGGAAGAAAAATATATAGCCAAGTGATCGATAAATCTTTTTATATTCGTTCTTGTACTTAAAGTTGTACAAAACCTATATTATGTAATTATCAATGACCACGGTCAATTTCGGCTTACTTGCTCAGCTTATTTGCAATAGCTACAATCAATTGATACTGTAAAAGTATTCATTAAGCTCATTATATCGTTTATACATTGACAAAGTCAATAAAAAGGATACCTTTTAGATGTGCATGCATAATGCACTAGCAGCTTATGGTCGAGACACGTATGCACAGAGAAAAAGGTTGAAAATCGGGACTAATTCGCCACTAATTGAGTAAAAACCCTAAGCAAAAATACTATTTCATTTCCTTCCACCCTTCTAACCATAAAAGAAAAGGACATGGTACAAATTACAGCACAATTTGAAATTTCTCATCTTCATCATTCCGTACTTTCATTCTCATGACCAATCATCATCAACAGCTGTGAGGACGTTTTTCCCTTCTTCTCTCTCTCTCTCTTCATTTTCAGTCTTCCGGGACCATTATTTCATCCTCTTCCTATGTCCCTTTCCTCTCATTCAATGAATATTCCCAGTCTTGTGCCCATACTTGTCGCTACCCCCTTTCCTTTCACCCAATATTTCTCACCAACCTCCTTGTACACCTTCCGCCCTCTCAGCCTTCATGACTCCCTCTTCTTCCCCCAAAAAGCCCACTCTCCGTCTCACCGATTTTCTCTCATCCTCCCATTCTTATTGCGGGCCCTTCCCTACTCGCCTCTATCGCCTTACCCACACCTACCTTCCTCCTCCTACCATTTCTCTAACGTCTCCTTTCAAACTCTTTCCTCTCTCTACTTCATTTCTCATTCCTTTTACCCTCCTACCTTTCTCTTACCCCATCATGATATATCATCCCTCTTCATATGTATCACTGTTAAATGTTTATAACCACGAGCATATTATTTATGCATGTACATTTATTTATATACACACACACAATATATATATATATATATATATATATATATATATATATATATATATATATATATATATATATATTCACACATATATGTATACATAACATATATATACATATATATATGTGTGTGTACGCTATTTGCTGTTGTGTATATATGTGTGTTGCTATTTGCGTATTTCTACGCAAACACATACACACACATTGTGTACATTTGTTATATATTTTTCACCTTTTACGGACAACTTTTCCAAGCTTCTTGCTGTTCAATTAACTAAGTAGCAGACCTTTTTTATCCTTGATGTCATGTTTTTTCATTCCTTTTTTCGATTAAAAATGAACGTAGGGAATCCATTGGAAATACACGTTTTGAGGTCCCTCGAGCAAGTTTTCATCATCTTTCTGAACACTATCCGTGTGCAGCTGTGTGTTTCTCCAATCACAATCCGTATGAACGTACGCCTGAGTCAGTTGTAGGAGTATTGGAGTATGGCGCTATCGGAATTTTGATAATTAATCGGGGCAGCATGAAATTTCACATTTATAATGTTTATTCCAAGTAGATGAAATGATTAGATTTTGGTCTCAAATTGGTAGGCATATTAACAAGGGCTATGCTATTATCTTATCGGTTTTTAGCTTTCAACTCCATAAAACATCAAATCTGTTGTGTAAAAAACGTCGCACTGAATTTTTATGCAGTTTATAAAGTTCACATTTTCCCGTAGCATATGGTTTATAAATAATCTAAATCTTTGCAACTGTTTCAGAAGTCTCCTTTGGCTGCATTGAGAGAAGATTCTCGATAAAAATTTTGTTTGTAATTAAATTTTGCACCAGATTTTTTTCTAATAAATTTGCATGAGACCTGTGGCATGAAATTACCTTCATACAATCGTGTTCGAACCTATAAACATAAAACTTATCTACTTCGTATACTAATTTATGAGACGGCAATATGCCAAGGGACTCATTAAAAACAAAATGGCAGGGAAATACAGGCTAAAAAATGCTATGCTAAAAAAATTCAATGTCCGACTGAATCTGTCGTATACCCTTGGATATTGTCATTTTTTTATTTTCATTATATGCATTTTAAGTTTAGCCATTGGGAAGTGTCACGCCGTTAAAACTTCAAATGATTGGTATTATTCTCTATAATGCGAAAGGAAGCGCAGATACCTCTCATTATTGCTCGCATGGAATTTTAAAATATTAATTGAGGAGTTACTTCCTCTCGGACAGTTAGACTGGGACCTTATTATTTCCAAGAATATCACTCGTTCATCAAATCACATCTTTCTATTTATTCGCTTGTATAAGTCGGGTCCTTAGCGTTTCTATCTTCTCCTAAGTGCGCAAACCTTCTTGAGGAAAACTTCCTGTCCAACCCACCCACTGCTATGGGCTATGACATACTGTATTCCTTCTCTTGCCACATATCATGGAAATGACATTTATTTCTGCCCTAAATGATTTCTCTTATCTATCTTTTGCAACTTTACCTTAGAAATTAATTTCCTCAGTGCTAATTTTTCTCTCACTAATCAAAGATTCCACACCTCTGTCCACATAAAACCCAACAATAAATAACAATACCTACACTACAGCAGCTGTCACCCATTACACACTACATGCTCTCTTCCATACTCTCGCTCCCCTCGCGGTCACCGAATTTTCAACAATACAATCTCCCTAGACAAATTTCATACCCATTAACATAGAGCTCCATTCCATTGCGGTTACCATGAGTTCCGTCTAAATTTTATAATATTCAAGCCTTATAATATAAGCTTTCACGCGCCCAAACCTTCCGAAGACATCAACTAGTACACTCTCAATTTACAGAATATACTTCCAAAGAATTCAATCCCTCCCCTAAGGCCACTTCCCCAACTCAGTGCTGTCCTTCTCTTCCTTGATGAAGGAGGTTGCGACTACCGGAAGTTCAAAACTTAGAGAGTCTCTTTTGTGTGTGTTTCTGTGTTATATATATATATATATATATATATATATATAACACATTTGTACGCCATAATAGAACACAAAAATATAATAGATAACACGTAAAGAACTCTCATATTTCAGAAAGTTTAATCTTTCTGCCTTCTGGGGAGTTCTTCAGGTGAGACTGGAAGGTTTCGGGCGGAGGGAATGGAAGGTCTGGGGGAAGGCGCAGGGTATACTGGGAAGGGAATTAGTGATGACGGTTAAGGCCGGAAATGTCAAAAGATCGGAAAGCCAATATGCACGCGGATTCGCGAGTCTTCACCTCTGTATTGGTGGCTGAATCTGTTAGGGATTCTAGGATGGTTAGGGTGAAACACTAGTCGAAGGAAAGTTTGTGGGAAGGGAGTGAGGCTGGATTATAGGAGTAACGGTCATTGTTCAATCGACTGGACTAGGGGGTTGATACATTCATGTATGTAAAATGAAGAATGTTGTTTGCATGTCGAAAGATAGATATTGTTTTTGAGAGGCAATTAGCGTAAGAACGAGGTTGAGAGGCAATGAGGGGATGTTGAGAAAGGGGAGCAGATCTGATAAGCAGACATGTTTTACATCGGGGGTGTTTTCAAGTAGGGGAAAGATGTGGAAATTTATCAGGGGGAATGCGCCTAAGGGCTGGTGGATCTCGGATGGTTTTTGAGATTGGCTAGTCCCTGAATTCGAGGGAGGGGGTTAAGGGGCGTCATTATCGTGTAAAATAGTAAACTGTGTTTTCAGAAAGGTTTTCAATCTGTGTGATTCTGCGTAAGATATGGTGTTGTTTTTCTGTGAGGTGTAAGGTCAAGTGGAGCGGCGATTTAATTTTGCTGGAACTTTTCTGGACAACCGCGTTTGTGTAGATCATCTTGTAGATTATGGTGCATTACGTGTAATCTATTTTTTATGTTCTATTGTGCCGACCAACTGTTGTATTGCTCCCATGAGTGCTTCTACATCATTAATATATACATATAATAGGTGGATGGCACCCTCATTTTCATACTTTGACAGGTGGTTTTCTTTTACACTGAGATTTGTGTGAAACAATTCGTCGTTGAGTTTTTCCCTGAAAGCGATGAAGCCACTTTCATTAAATATATCTTGAAAGACCCAGTTTTTATGTGCTCTCGAGTTTTCAGTTAAATATTACATTATCCTTCATCCCTTATTCCTCATCCTTATTACTCACGATTTATTTTTTTAACGGTTTGTCTTGGGCGGTTTTGAAAAAGGCTAAGGTAAGATAATCTCATTTACATCTTCCCGGGGATATCAAATGCATTTAAAGAGTGATCCGTAAGTGTAATGAACTTAATAAAGGCATTTACCTAATGATTCTTCAATTCTCCCATCTGCTCCTACCATTCACCCTCTCTCCCTCTGTCCTCCTTTTCTCCTATACTCACCTCCCATTCCCCTTTCCAATTTCTCACCATTCCTCTCCTTACTTCTTTCCTCTCTTATTCATTCCTCGTCCTTCTCCCCCGGCCTCTCTTTGCCGTCATTGCGTTTCAAATTCTCATTACCAAGTTTCAAAGTAGCTTTTACTTTGTATGTCACCTCATCATCCCTAACGCACATTGGTTATGACTTTATTTAGCGCATGGGTCCTCATTCAACAACCTTTCCTCAGAGCGTAGCACATGTCGAATTTACCGCATAGACTGTCGTACCCTATTCGCCAAGCTAATAAATGTTCAACTTTTCTTATTCCTCATACTTGGTTATACGAGTGTTGTTTTCCTGGATATTACTTCCTATGAGGGATACAGAATACTTGTTATCGGGGCATACAGCAATGTTATAGGTAATATATTCAGGCTCCCTGCTTAAGAGCATGTGGCATCCTTCCCTCTTCCGCGAAGCACAAGATCCTACCCTGGCGCCAATCCTCCTCATCTCCTAGATAATATTCTCTCTCAGCTCACATTTTGCATCTGCTCCTCCCGCTTCAATATTTAGATGCTACAAGCTAAATTCTTTTGACTTCACCTTCCTGAGAATTTCTTCCCGATTCTAGCTGTCTGGATGAATGAATCCATCCCTATTCATAGTTACTAGTTGGGGTTAACTTAATAGCGCTTCTGGAAACACCGGCATGACGTTTTAGCTCATTAAGGAAAAACTTCGCCCAGGAATCCGGTTATCTCCTAAATATCCAGTTGCATATTTTATTGCCCAATTTATTTTATTTATCCTACCCAATTCTTTTTCAACACATTTCTTTTAATTTTACCAGCTGTCTAATCATGTTACCTATCATTTATATGTATTTTATTCAATTAATTGGTATGTTATTTTTGACCCAGCGATTTCATTAATTTATTACCCCGTCATACGAGTTAAATATTCAGCTTGCTGTTATGCACCCTGCCTTCCGTAGTATTTTAAGAGCTGAACCAAGAGAAGATTTAGTCCCACCTGATCCAAGTAAATAAATGAAAGAACTTCAATCCTCGCCCTAACATCCTTCCTTCCTCCTCCTCTGCCTCTCCAACCATCTTCTCCTTTACAATTCTCTCTCTCTCCACTCGTTTCCCTTTTTCTCCATTACCCGCTGGAAACTCTCCTTCTCTCACCCTTCATCCTTCCCTCTCCTGATACGCCCTCGCCATGTCGCTCTCCACCTCTCCCCTTCCTTTCTTTGCCTTGCTCCCTTCTTCCAATTTCATTTCTCTGTCTCTTTTTATCTCTTTTTTTCCGAATGTTCTATTCTCTCTTTCACATTGCTTTTCTTTTTGTCTTCCTCCCTCTCTCTGACATTCCTATACTTCAGGTATCGGTCCAACTCCCTTCCACCTTGAAACCTCTTCCAAACTTATCTTAGCTTCCTAAGCCTCCTACTTTTCTGCTTTCTTCCTTTCTCCTTGACCACCCTGTCCACATACGCACCGCCTACCACAGATCCCTTTTCTCTCCATACTCCTTTCCTCCCCCCTTATCTTATCATGTCCCATCTTGTCCTTCTTACATCTACATCTACATCTACATCTACATCTACATAATACCCCGCAAGCCGCCGCAAGGGCGTGTGGCGGGGGGGGGGGTGTTAGATAACAAATTTAGAAAATAAAAGATCCGAATTCAATAATACACCTACATCATTTGGGCGATATTAATCAACCGTAAACTTGAATGCATTACACATTCACCGCTGTTTTCGGCATTTTGCCCGAGAAGGCATCGACTTCGCACACATTCGAATGGGGTCAATAGCGTGGATATCAAATCCGACTTTAAACGCCGCTGCCGTTTCTTATTCGTCGAAAAAAAAGACGGACGGAGAGTAAACGAAGGCCATGGACTAATAAATGCCCAAAGGAAGAATGCCACAGACAAAAGGCATTTTGGGTGGCGAAGGCAGAGCGAGGGGGGGCAGGGCCGGCGGAGATATACTGCGGTGGGGAGGAGAATGGGGAGAGAGGCAGAAGACCATATAGAATGAAACAAAAGGTCGACCACGAGTAACATCTTGGCTCCATTCCCGAAACTGGCAAAACGGAGTTGGGAACAAGTCAGCGGGAGAGAGAATGATCTAACGGGGGGGGGTTCAGAGCACAGGGGAACGCGGCTAAGCGAGAGGGGGCAAGCAAAGAGGAGAGGTGAGCTTGGATGGGAGCTTACCATCTCCTTCCAGCTCTCGCGCGTCTCTACTATCCCTTTCTACCCTCATACTCCCAGTCTGCCAGTTATTTTCCTCCTACAGTTCGTCCCTCCTATCTGCAATATTTCCTTGTACCATTCTACATATATTCCATTACTATTTTAGTTCAACACCTCTGTATTTAAACGGCAGACCAAAGAGGAAGATTTAGCGTATACACAATAAGCGTATACAAGCGTCCATCATTCAAGCGTTGACAGAAAATAGCAAAAACATCACTGTCATAGTGACATCACTACTTCACGAAACACACAAATTTTATGCGAAATCGGGTTAATATTTCCAAGCTGAATTTTATTTCAAATTTCCTTCGTTTAAACGTTTAGATTGAAAAGTTTTTTTTAAATTGGAGAATAGTAATTCCACTTGATGCAACTTAATATTTAACATCGGAATAATTTTATAATTTGAACAAGAAAATGTCTAGTATTTTAAACCCTGAAAAAATTACTTCTTTTCAAACGAGGGAAAATATGCCAGCGTGACATTGAAAATGCAGATGGTCCACTACAAAGAGAAAAATTTATTAAACACTTCTCAAAAGTTCAGAAACTATGGCATGGAGAGAGCAACTATGGCAACGGAAGGGAGAGAAGAAAGATGGCGATGGGAGGATGAGTGGGGGAGATGGAAGAAAGGGTTTAAGAGAGGGAGTGAGTGAATGATATAAGGTGGAGGGAGTGAAGGAATGAGGGAGACAGAGTTGAGGTAGGGGAATGAAACGGTAGAGAGGTGAAAAGATTGATACAGGGAGGAGTAGGGAGTTCCGCGGATGCCTTGAAATAAGGCTCAGGCAGAGAGGGTAATGGGAAACTTGCGCGCGACGTCGGAGTCGGCGGTGCAAATTAAGGGGAGAGGGAAGTAAAAAAAAAAGAAGTAAAGATGGAATTGCTCCGGTGAGCAACTACGTGAAAGATGTGATGGGAATTGGCCCAGAGCGGGCGGCGGTGCACAGCTTGGTCGTCGGTGCGGGGGAGGACGGGGACGGAAAGGGATTAGATACCCCGCGGAAGGAAGAAATGGGACGTGGGAGGGAAAGGGGGTCGAGGGTGGGACGAGGAAAACGAACAAAAGGGTGGAGAAAATAGGGCCGGAAGAACGCTAACGGCGGAATCGTTCGAAAGTTAATTGGTGAGTGGGGAGGGTGGAGAGGGAGGGAGGGCATTACGCGGCGTTGGGGCTACGGGGACACAACGATGGGATTGCACACGAGGTTGCACGAGGTGAATCCTCCTATGCCCCCAACCTTCCCCTCAACTTCCTCCCTGCACAATTAGGTCCATTAAAAAAGGTTCGATTATTTAAATTTTCACCCATTACACCCGTATCGACTAGACAAGTTTGCGCTCGAGATTCGATATTGAGCTGGCTGATCGAGCAATTATAATGCTTTATCGACTGTAATACTACAGATTGGTTGAGATGATGCGCATATAATGATGAAAAGAAAAACGGGGATTAGCTTTTCAATGATCCAACTTCATTTCGGCTGCGACTCCATTCTGAAGCCAGATATAATACATAAATCAAAAGAACACTCAATTTAGAGATGAATATCTCTCGCGTGAAATATTCAAAATGGAAACAAAGATGTCGCAAGAGTACTTGTGATGACATATATAGTAGCCTATTCGGTTAGACCCGCGGCGAAAACCTAAATCCTAATTTGGTTTAAGTGGCTCTAGATAAGCCAAAAAGGCTTATCTAGAAGTCGGGGTCGGTGTCTGGAATGAAAAATACTATACTACATTCCACTTTGTTCAGAATAACGACGTTTCGTGGAAAGTGTTTTTGGGCGCAAAAATCATAGGTACTCTATTCTTGATATTTCAAATTTCATGATCATAATTTATTTCATTTCATGAATAAAATTCGTATTTTGAAAAGTAGTGTATTTCAAGTGTTAAATAACTAATGGATTGCATACGAAATACATTCAGTATTAAATATAAACAATTATGTATATAAGAAGAAAGCAGAGTATTATAAGAAACCTCATTTTGACCTGTTCTCTTTGCTTCAGTTCCGTACAACCCTCAATAAATGGAAAAATAAATACATCTTCAGTACATGTATATTATAGACGGAGTATAAGCCTCTTCATCTCAAAACCTATTATTTAATACGAGGGTTTGGAGACTGGAACCGAAAATTTACTAAGTTAAAAGTGACTGCACAAACAAATCCTATTTCTTATGCTGCAGCACAAAATTCTCGCAGAAACATTCCCGAGAGATTTTTAATAAGTACTAAAAGGCGTGGAGGGGATATCGAACATTGCCTGAAACTCAATTTCACGGCGAATGCGCTGAAACTCCGGCATCAGGGAGATTAAAAACTGCGAATACACAAACGCGTGAGAACCGTTAATTCACACCATTAATCGCGGAGCATCGTTCCGCTGCAAAAACTTCATCCCCGGCGAAACCTCGGAAAAGATGCATTCATCATCACTCTACTATGGAGCAAAAAGGTTTCCTAAATTGAACACCAGAAATAACGAACCCACACGCCGAAAACGTGCGCTTGGATAAATCTTTTGACCTCGATAAAAAATCCCTGAAACCCTCAGGAAACTTGATAGGATAGTTTGGAAGAGTATCTTAACCGCGATCTCCCACTGTTAAACGGTAGGCAACAAGTGCGTCGAAGTGATGTGGTGAGGAAAAATGGGACGAAAAGCCAGCTCAGCGGAAAATTTTGATTCTATACTTCCACCATAATTGATCAGTTTCTCTAAGAATTTGTCCGCTAACCAGACGAAGTTGCTCCTGGAAACTATGAAAACCTTGACTAAGTACCTCATTTAATAATAATGGGAATCAAAGATTAAAAAGAATCAGAAATTAAGTAACACGTAATTAACAAGTATTATTATACGAAATTCAGCAAATATTAATGAATTTGCTTGCCTGAAAAATCAACCGAAATGTTTTTGAACTCAATCCATTTTTCTTCCGAGTGACTTCGGTAATTCTAGGTCAATATAAAATACTCGTAACGCATATGACTGTGTGGAGAGAAGATGGGTTGTAAGATGGTTGAGCATGGGAAGGATACAAAGGCGGACGAAAAAGTTTAAAGAACTCCACTGCAATAATGAACGTAGTCAGCCATAGTAAATTAGAAAAATTATATGACTAACAGCTTCGCCATATCCCTATTCCCATCAAGGGCAACCAGTAGGCAAATTTTCTCCTCTAGCATCAACAAATTTCTGCTATGAAAAAAATGTATACAATTGTGAATTCAAAATTCTACTAGCCTCATCAATAAAATTGGCGCTCGCAAAAGAAAAAATAAGTGACGGTCAAACTAAACAAGACAGCGAATACCTCAATGAGGGTTGACAGTGAATTAACATAAATTTTTTAGCGTTGTCATGCAAGAACCTAACAGAAAATTATACTTTGTTCAAACTCATCCAAGCCAAATGAAGATCTTTGGCGCAGTCATGGAAAATGAGCAAAGAAGGAGAATGGAGTTATGCTAAGGAAACAAGGATAGAATTGACTAACCCTTTTTAAAATTTGGTTTAACTACAAAAAAGACAACGGAGCGTAATGATCTGACAGAGAAAAACCCGATGAGAGATTGCAGAAACCAAGAGAGATATGGGAAAAGGAAGAAGATTGGTCATAAAATGGAGAGGCCAAGGCAATAGGAGTATCAAGGTAGAAAGTGAGGCGGCATGAAAAGGAAAGGAGATAACGAGCGTGGCTTGTGGGAAAGAGGCGGGCTCAAGTGAGCGGGAGAGGGTAAGAGAGGGGAAAAGAGATACGGAGCCGTTAAGAGCGGCTTAAGATCGGAGACCACGGGCCGAAGTATGCTTGGCTCTCGTCCAACGGGGAGGCGATTCACCTCGGAGACGACAAGATACGGAAGCGAGCGGCAACAACTGAAGGCGAAGCAGGTGTCAGGTCACGGGAAAAACGTTGTCCAGCAGAGGCAGTGTCTTCATGCGCCGCGAATTTAGAAGGCTTTTGGGGGTAGGCGAATAATGCGATGCAACGGTCCTCGATATGCGGAAGTTAAATAAATCACAGGAGGGACGGCACCAGGAAGGCTAAAAGAACGGGCTAACATTAGGGTTTACTACTTTTCCAGTTATGGAACGTGCGCGCAAGCAAAATGAAATGCATTCTCGGTGATGTGTCGATAAAACAACCTTTCTCGAAGCAGCAAACATTTGATAAAATTAACGCGTAACTTTATGCATATTAATAAATACGACAAAGCTAAAGCTAATGGAATGAACTATGAGATATCCCGGCCAATTGAATGAATTTTTCCCCATAAAATGCTCGCATTTTAACTACAAAGAAAAATACTACATTAAAAATGGCAGTACAAGAAAATATTTTCGTAATTACTGTATAGAGATTAATTAAATTTAAAAGTCTACAAGAAGAACAACCAAAAAGGTATTTCCAGATCGTCTACCTGCTTTGTAGATAGGTCCTCAATGTTGGATTGATCAAATTGCTACACTATAAAACCACTAATTCTCAATATAAAAGTAATGAAAATCATCAATATAGTAAGAAGAAGGTGCCAACCGAATGCGGAAAAGTACATAACGGAGCTCCTTATACCTCACCTTACCAAATATTAACTCAATAATGGAGTTGCATTTTAAGTTTAAGAGAATTGTGCGAGAAAGTGAATACTCGTAATTTCTGTACTTACTCCTAAACAGTACTCAACCATCAATCACAAGCGAGCATGGTGTAAAAGTGTGAGTTTTAATAAAGTACTCTGCAGCGCGAAATTGTAGCAAAAATACAATGTAAATATAAACAGAAGTTGGGCGAAAGGGTTAGGGGAAAGGGCGCGATGGACATTAAAATCCTTCACTTTAAAACGGCGAAAATATGAATAATTAATATAAGCTTTTCCAAGCGATTTTTTCGGAGTGATATCGTGTAAGAGGTAAATTGTTGAGAGCTGGACTGGGAGTTTTATCGGACAAAATGATGAGCGTAAATTTGACCCACGTGGTAACGTGTACAACCGAATATTACATCAGCGTAGGAGACATGATGAAACATTTTCCTTTTCACATTCAAATTTTGGTTTTATGACAGGAATAGGCAACTAATTCTATTAAAATAGACTTGAAAGGAGACTACTAGACTGGAAAGACTTGAGAGGAGACTAATTTACTATCGTTCAGTATTTCATTGAATTTTTACATTTTAAATACTCTCATGAAACGCTAAAAAAATTTGTAACAAAGAGGCTCTTCGGATAGTTTTCGCACAAATAACATGACTGCCGTTCTTATCACAATATCTCATCACCTCCCGTTCTTCCCTTTTTAAATTTTAAATTACAAATTTTAAATCTAATTACTTTTCAAGATTCTACAGACTTCCATCTGAGATCTGTTAGTATTTAAAAGAGCTTAGGCCAACATTATTTATTAATTTGAACAGCAGTTTTAAGCGCATCTACAGCATTCAGGATGAATATAAACAAGTTTTTCTGTTAAACTATTCCACATATTGTGGATTTCAGACCAATTTCTATGTACTACGATCTACCTCCCATAGTCCGATGACTATATTGTACATTGTGCGATATAAACTGTAACCCTCCCGAATCGCTCACGAATTTTGGAGAGTAGAAAATGTTTTTCTCGTCACACGGAGACCTTCCATTGGGCTGGGACCCGGGGCTCTTCAATTCCTATGATTGCCACGGATCTCCCATCCAAGAAGCGGTGTGACACCGTTTTTCCTCCAAGAAACGTTTCTTTTTCTGCTCCGAATACTTCATATATCTTTACCGATTCATTACACACGCATCACCAGCTAGCAGCACCAAAGAAGCTCTCACAAATTTCCCATTACGATAATTCTGCACCCGAATGAATACGATTAGCCAGTATCCACTCCATGACTACATGCCCGACTGAGCGACTGCATCAACTGACAGAGACCTCTTTGGCCTTTGAACCTTCCTTCATCCCCCCATCACATCATCCCCTTCAACGCCGCCGTGAGTCCCATACCCATTCAGACTCACTCCGACGTCCGTTCTGTGAGGAGCATGATCTTCCGTGATGTCAAATGGGAAAAACAGGCCATAGAAACTTGTCGATGCATGGTTCATTTAATTTATAAATTTTCAGTAAGTCCAGGTGAAAGACACTTTAATTTCCATGCGTCGCAAGCAAAATGATGCTATTGTCTGCTGACGCGGAGATGGCTTAATGGTACGAGTATGTATGATCCCCGACTTGATATTACAATAAGCAGGTCATAAATGGGAGATTGATTGGTGAGTAGCGATGAACGCAGTTGAAAAGTTTGCAAATCTGAAAACTTGACAAATCAATTCCAGTTAGAAATTTGATTGGATATCGTCAGCTCCGATAGGTCTATAGTTTATCCCGAGCGTCCAACGATACCGTTTGTAGAATTCGAGCTAAGTTAAACAGGTAAGATTTTCGGCACACACGTAGATAAAATATAAAATTAACTTCAATACGTAAGTATAAAACATTTCCAAAGTTCAGTTTAAAAACCAGTATTATATTCATCGCCGAAAAATTTGTAAATACACTGTCACCGTTATTGTAGAATGTGAAAATTGAGACTAAATGATTGAAATGTTGAAAACTCTTAGATTTTTCAGCTTCGTTATCCGCAGTCTGCTAAATCATCATGCTTACTCGTCTTCATCATGTGGTTTTGAATTCTATTTTTCAATGCATTAATTTATGATTCCCAATCTCATTATTTTGTGATAACTTTAATTAATATGCACTGAATGAAAAATGATACATTGCCATCTAACGGGGAGGCATTACATAATTTTGACATGTATAAAGGGAATAGGTATCAGTTTTATGTTACTTTTTGCTGAAGAATACGCGATATCAATCCAAAATTTGACCCAATTCAATGACATGGTACATACACAACGATATACTTTTTGAGGTACTCTGATTTCGAGCTGATTTCATCACTCTGATAGGAATCGTGTAAAAACAACCTACACATCGATATGACAGGTTATTAAAAAATTCTATGCCAATAGTTCTACTGGCAGTCACGCTTTCGTTTGTGCGTGTGTGTATTTGAGTGATAAGGGGATTGTGAGATGGGATGCGTGAGAAGGGATCGGGAGGGGGCTCTGGGGTCCCCTCGCTGGCTGTGGGCTCGCTCGCCTGGAGATCCCACGGGACGTTAAACTCCCCGTGTTGCTTGCTCCCTTAGCCGTGAGCGGAATACGTGAGCGTGGAAGCGGAGAGAGAGGGAGAGGAAGAGAGAGGGCTGGGGCTCCCTTGCACGTCGAAGCGCCGCCCGGGGCCACAGGCGAGGGAGTGTATTGGGATTGGATGGGACTCACGGACCAAGAGGGACGATGATTCCGACTGCTGCCGGACAGCTCCTAACGCCGGTGAGAGCAACAACTCCTGGTCACGGAGTGCACAACGTCTGATAAACTCGTCCTCAAAGCAGCTCGTTTCGGTTTCCGATGGTAATGTGTTATGGCCGAGTAGGACACCGAGTAACTTCGCTCGGATAACTGGATGTAGCGAGCGAAACGGAGTGAACGTTGTGCGAGATGCGAGAAAATATTGCCTTTTCCAATATGAATGCATGGTGAGTATCATTATTTTTTAACGTTTATTATTTTATCATAGAATGATTCACCAAAATAAAAACTGAGCTCCCACAGTCCCAATAATAATGTTTCCCCGGCACCAATAGGCCCAAGGCAATTTACTCGGTAGCATACGCCGGGGATATACTGGGTTGCGGAGGATGTTTACCATAAGCAGTGTTTTCCAACCTGTACTACGGACCCTCGGGTTTGACGCAGTACATAGAGCAGAGAACGATTTTAAAGGCTTGTTGAGTTGAGCTGGTGTTTGCTATAAGGATTGCAGGATCTTATCCCACAAGTTTTTCACTCAAATGAAATGGAAAAACAACAATTTAAAGTTTAATATCAATGCAAAATTAACACAAGAGGAGAGTTTTTCCGGTCATAAAAATGGAATTTCTGTCATGGGTTAATTTCATACATATAAAAGCGAATGTCGTGTTTCCTCATTACACTTGTTTAATGGAACTCATTTCATCAGGGAGCAATTTAGAAAGGAAAGTATCACAAGGTCACGATGCCTTTTACCGGAGATTGCATGAATTTTATTTGGATATATCGAAATTAATAGACAAAGAAGCCCCGAAAGCAAGTTTCTTCTAAAATGGAAACAACATTTACACACCATCTTGAAACAAATAATGCTTCATGACCTGTTTTGCATATTTTGAGGCATTTTAATCTCGATGAAATGAGTTTTTCCACTTCAAGCATGAGAATTATGACAAAATGACAAGAAACTAATTGATTTTAGTACATCACCCAATTCATTAAGTTATACGTAAATGAGTTGCAAATATATATTTTATTTAGCCCATTCACTAGGTTATGTGCATTATAGAATGAAATTCCCAGAAAATTAGTTCATTGTTTTAACAGTACACTGAAATAATTCTGAATCTTTACAAGTCATCTGACGAGCCACTCAAAATTTGGCTACCACATTTCCGACATAGCCGCCGGATCCTCAGCACCGTATGATATTAAACCGCGGATCTGTAATATGCAAACGTTTGAGCGACTACCTCCGCGTTTCAAATTAAAGCGATCATTACTCGTGGAGGACCCTTTAGCCTCGGACTCCACACACAACATCCCACTCGTAGCTCCCCTTACCTTCTCTTCAATCAAAGGGATCAAAAAAGCGAATGATTCGGTCTCAGTGGTGGTGAAGACGGGGCGCGCTCTCGGAAATATTCCCCATCCGTCGACCACGGTCGTGAAGGAGAGAAAGAGACAAAAAAAGAATAATGCGGGAGGCACTACTGCATACCTACATCTCCCAGTTCTCCACCCTATTTTCTGGATGGGGGTCGCCTTTTAAGTTTCCCTGCGAAAAATAAAAAGAAACTTTTTTCCCAAACGCTCTGCAGAGAGGAAAGGAAGGAGAGAGAGATAGAGAGAGAAAAGAGGGAGGGAGGGAGGTTGGGGAGGTAGAGGGACGCAGAGAGATGGAGGTGGGTGGGCGGGAAGGGCGGCACTAGGGGTTCCGGCCACCCGTCTCAGGGCCTTCCCCCCCGGGAGTGATTCGACGGCTCCGCGCGCTCACACACAAACACACATGAACAACACATGCACACACAAACACGTCCTATCTGCGCAGTGCAGGATTTACGAGCGGATGGGGAACTTCTTCCCCCTCCTCCCTCATGCCCCCCCACACATCCTCCATCCTTCCTACCCTCTTCACTTCTTTCTTGCCCTCCTCCTTTCCTCCTGGGTTCACCCGTCCACCCCCGAATCCGTTCGCAAAGTCCTAAACCCCCCTCCAACCCCTCTTCCTCACGCGAATACGCGGGATATTAGAGCGGGCAGGCGTCGGGTGGCGAGGAGGTGTGGGGAAGGAGGGCGGAGTGGATGAGCGGGGGGAGGTGATGGGAGAGGAGGTTCGAGGGGGTGGCGGCTTGCGTGGAGTAGGCGTGAGGTCAGCGAGCGGTGGGAAACGCTTTGGATACCAAACCGAAGTCTCAAGTCGCCGCACATATTACCGGCATGGTTCGCTCTCCTCTCTTGATAATAAATAGCGCCATTTGGCTATGTGTGATTCCAGATGGATTAATTGGGCATTTGAGAGGAAACACTAACAAAGGTGGATGTGAATAGGCCCTTTTCTACGCCTCATGGGATGTCAAGGGTGGACAAATGAAGGGTTATGTTTGGTGAGCAGCATTTCAGTTCTTTCGCCAACGCGACAGTTTTACCTAACGAATTTACCTACTAAAATTAGACTGCGGAATGAGCATGAGTGACCCTATAACAATAAACATAGAGTCTTTTATCATCATGATCATTGCTCATTAATCCTAAGATTGACCCGGCACAATTTTTCAAAAATTCCTCTTACTATTTCTCATGCATGAATACCTCTTTGACAGCTCATTATATTCCTACCATGTATCTCACCTTTTTACTCTCCGAGTTTACCTCTCTTACTCTGCAGTTCCTCCCACACAATTATCCCTCAAAGGCGGTCTTCATCCATTTACCATGTCCACAAATATATCTCGTTGTGATGACGTGAGTCCTTCTTTTAAAAAAAAATATATTTTCCTTGATAACTTAATATTATTCATATTTTTTGCCTCCCCTGTTCCCTCAGCCACAAGTAGATAACTTTCTAATCACAACAATGCCATCCATGAATAAATATTTCGATTAACATCCCACATTCTCATACGCCAGGAGAGAGTCACACGCAAAAAAATTTAGATACACATTTTTTGAATCACAGTTGTTTATAAGCAACAAAAATATACATTTAAAAACAACGGAAAACAATGCGTAGGAGGGAGTAGATTTGCAAGTGCGTGCAAGTGAAAGTAGCATACAAATAAAAAGAATACGAGTTTTGGCCATGAGGAGCTTACGCGTAAAGAAGCCGAAAAATTTAACGCAGCACTAGTGGCAGCGCTGGGAGCTCAGCACCCTTTAAGATAGCTCTCTACACTTAGAAAAAGGGAGGCAGTATATATGCCACTTCCAAACTGTATCTATAGAAGTTAAGGTTTTATCATTATGCACCGATACTAAGTTAACCTTTGCAATATATGTATTTTTGGTTTTCTTCATGTAGCTAATAATTTCGTATGCTATTCAAATTGATAAAATATATCTAAAAAAATGGTTGGTAATAGGTCAATGAGCTAATCCCCTAAAAATTATGCGATATTTACACCTCGGTAATGCGATATAATTCTCTAGAAAATCTTGTAACTTGTAGTCTTTCTTGGATTTTTTTCAGGATTGCCTGAGCCACCATGTCATAAAACCATAAACACAGTTATCAACCCGAAGGTCGGTTTGATAGATTTGAGGGTGTAGGTAATCGATACTAAGCCCAACGGTATGTGAAATCCACACATTAGCGTATGGGGGTCGATTCCTTTCCCTACGCCGCCGATGATTTCCCAGGAAATTCTGGTACCAGAAAAATCACAGTTTTGGTGAAATTGAGGGTGCCTAGAGGCTCCGGTATCGAACGCAGGACCTCCGGTCGGTAATCCTACACTCTACCTTTAGACTACAACGCCCCTCTTCCAAATGATCTATAAACATTAATACATAACAGCAATCGACAAAAAAAGGAATTTTTCCCTTTCCCTTGAAGGATGAGTTTAAAATTTAATTTATTGGACCATACTTTTTTTCAACTGTTTTGATCAACCCATCTAGACCCCCGCTCAGATAGTCAAACCTGAGAATTGAAGTGTGCAAAAAGTAGCCAATTTAGCCTGTGGAGTGGTGACATTTAATGCGCTAAGTAAAGTGCTAAGTCCGAAAGTTGCACAACTTCTGGTCTCTGAAAAAATATCATTGTAGAAAAAATTTTCAGTTTTAGTGTCATATTTTCACATAGAACAGGTTAAAAACAATATCTTAGAATTCTCTCATTGCATAAGTTTTCCCTCCGAAAGGAAAAATACAGTAGCCAGTCTAGCCAGACCAGCGGCCTTGAAAAGATCCTGTAATTACAGGACCGCTGTCCATCATACAACTACGCAAGCCTGTTATTCGAAAGCATGCAGTCAGTATGTATCCGATGTTACGATGAGGCCTTAGGTCGCACTCATCAGAATAAAGAGTCACAAAAATACCCATTTGGAAAATTAAATTACTTTTTAGCTGATAAGGTTTCGATTTTTACATTCTTTTTATATAACTTAATGCTAACGGAAAACAAATTTTTTGATATTTTTCAAAGAGTAATTATCAACACTAAAACTTTAGACTACAGTTTTTTTATTCATTGTGTAATTTTTACACTAATTATTTATGATGAGTTTCACAAACGGCATCTCAATTGCGATATATGCAGAATCAACATGATTTGCCTGTATTTATGAAATGGTCTCGAAAACAATGGATCATATGATTAAAAAACGTGAGATGAGCATAGACGACAAATTAAAATCATAATACACGAGAGATTGAAGCTGAGCTCTAAGGGGAGGATTTAGGCCATGTGAAATATTTCACTCAACTATGAAGCAGCACTATATAGGATAGAGGAAGCCCTACAGAGATCGGTTGCAGAAGAGCTCAACCTAAGAAGGGGATTGCATAGGATATATGCTCACAAAAAAATGAAGCAGTAGGTAAAACATTAGCGTCGTATGTGGTTCTATGAAATGTGCCATAGAAAAAGCGGGTCACAGAAGAATAAATGTCTTCAGGGCATGGCGGCGGATTCTGAACATTAAATGGATTGATAAAGTCTGAAATGGGGCAAGAATAGAAGCAGATGGATTGGGGACACTTTAACACAATGGATTTCTGAGGAGCACAACAGTAGCGAAAATTAAGGTATAAGTTCTACGAGAAAGACCGAAGAGGGAATTTCTAGGGACATATCAAGATACCTAAGGACCGCATGGACGTACGGGAATTATAAATGGATATGGAACAATGAATGATTGCCTTTCAAACAATCTTTGGAATTGAAGGACTAAAGATGAATGCGAGAACTGAGAAAGATATGGCAAGCTCTTACCATTTAAAACATTTATTTTCCTAAAACGGGTCTGGGCGGAACCATTTAGCAGGCACCCAAATTTGTAACACCTTCGTCATTGGTGGGAAAGAGAAGGGTTTCGGGTGGAGACGAGGGGCTGCTTAGGGGCTCTTTGAGGCTGATGCAGAGGAAGTGGGAGGAAAGGAACAAGGCGGCGGAAACTAAGAGTGCTTGGAGCCGCGTCTCGGATGCAGGTGGGTCAGCGGAGTACGGGGCGTGGAGGGTGTCGGAGGTGAGAGGGGAGCGATAAGGGAGAGGAAGGACTACTGGGGAGTGGGCACAGAACATAAATGAGGGCGGCGGAGAGCAGACGAGAAAGGCAGCGAGGGGGAGAGATCAGGACCTCCCTCGGTCAGCTGGGGACATTTCCGTGAGCCTTTCGCCGACTAGGATAAGGCCTCACTCAAATATTGAAACCCCCAGGCTTGACTGCTCGAGGACATTTTATCTACATCCCTCTTCCTTCCCTCCCACACGGTCTACTCTCTCCATCTCTTTTATACCCTTGCCATAACCCTGCTCCCTCCCCCTCGAGACTCATAGGAGACTCGGTTTCGCCCACTCTCCCCCCACCCTTTGTACCCCTCCTCATTCCCACCTTCTCATACCCTGCCTCTCCTCCTTGATCTTTCTTCCTCCTACTCCCTCCGTAAACCCCATCTCGCGGAGCGAAACAAGGGGGAGAACAGGGGGAGAGAAAAAGGAAGGGGAGGGATGCGTAGGTAGGAGGGAAATGGGAGGGGTTGTACGTAGTGGGGGCAGGTTGTGTTTCGTAGAGGAAGGTGGGCAGAGGCGATGATAAAATTTTCAGACGTTTTAGCGGCCAATGCGAGATTCCCTTGGCTGGAGAATTAGGGGGAAGTGAGAGTGGAGAGAATGAGAGGGCACACGGGTCGGTATGAGAGGACTTGGGAGAGAGAGAGAGAGGAGAATTGAATGTTCGGAAGAGAAATGCACGGGGCACTGAGAGAGCGAGAGAAAGTGGGAAAGGCTGTATCGGTCCAGGGCGATGTGTATTAAGAAAGAGTGGACTGAGAGGAGAAAAAGACAAGAAGGACAAGGGAGAGAGATTAAAGGGCACTGATGAGGAAATAGTGTGCGATTAAGGAGAATTTAAAAGGGCAGAGATAAGGGAGGAAAATATGGGGGATAAATGTTAATGGAACAGAAAAGAGGTAGAAATATAAGGGTCGACGGGGCAAGGGGTTGGGAATCGGAAACAAGGGCAGCGGTGAACTCCGTTTGTTTTTACAGACGCGGAAGGGTGAAAACGGGAGTCGACGCGCGGCAACAATGTTCAGAATTGAGATTGTAAACGCTTCGTGTTGACGGTCACAAAACATCATGTTTACACTGTACATGCACCATCGACTAAGCTAAACGAATGGTCCGCATAAAGGAGAAAAGTTATAATTACTTATGAATTAAGATTAAACATCCCTTTGAATTACGTTCAAATCATAATAATAGCTAAGACAAAGTCACTACTGCTATGCCATTTGTCACAAAGTATTCGTCATACTTCGAATGACAAGTAATGAGCAAAAGTACGCACGAGAAAAATAATATGAATACAAGCCGGATGTACGTGATTATAAGAAAGTAAGTTCCTCCAGAAGCTTCCAAGGGCATACAGATTGTCACACCCATCTACTCACTGTCCGCCATGTCCCGCCAAAAATTACCATCAGCTGCTAGGTGTTCTCATTAAATAGCATAAGAAAGGGTGCATGACACCCTGGTGGCGTTTAACGGGGAATGCAGAGATTGTAGCTTGGTGCAGGAATAGTGGGTAAGAGGAAATAATAGAGAAGGGAAGGAAAAAGAAAAATATGAATGGGAAATAGTGCGAGGGGAATAAAGGTTTGTGCAGGAAAAAGAAGCGAGGGAGTGAATTGGGCAAGGGGAAAGGGAGGGTGAATGGCGGACAGCTTTTGTGAAGGGTCTAGCAACATCTGAGGCAAGGGAGGCAGGGCGTTTTGTGGGCGGAAAAATGTAAGTACAGGTTTGGAGAGAGTGAGGTAGGTAGGTACTTGTCCTGGTAAAAAGGAAATGTGTTTGGAGAGGCACAGGGATTAGAGAAGTGAACAAGTGGGTAGGAGTCGGAGGGCAGAGGAAAATGAGGAAGGTAAGAGAGAAATTGAGAGTTGAGCGGAGAGATTGCGATGGAAATAGTTGTGACGGGGAAGGAAGGGTAAAGGTAAAGGGAATTGGGTAGGAGAGAGGAAGAGGGAGTTGGACTGGGATTTGTGTACAGGAAGGTAATGGGAGTTCGAAAGTGGGAGTTTTGAGGGAAGAAAAATATGCACAGTGAGGGAAGGAAGTGGGGAAAGCGATTGTGCTGAAGAATGAAGGGTGAAACGTAGAAGAGAGAGGGGCAATGGGAATGAGTAGGAGAAAAGGAAGAGAGCAGGAATTTAAAAGGAGAGGTAATTGAGGTTTTGATGGGGATATTGTGAGTTCTGGAAGGGCGGACAATAACTGTTACCTCTTAATTAATCCAGAATGTCGGACATTGGTCGTTCTGCGTGCGATAAGTGTTTTGGTAACCTGTAAAAACTGAATTAAATTTACAGAGAATTCTTCAAACAAGTGACTATTGAGGGTATGTTTTGATTTACAGGTACCGGATCAATACATAGATTTTTACTTGCATATTATAAGATCGTATATAATGAACGTTATTGGTGGACACTGTGGTAGTGGGTCTGTGACCTAAATGTATGTTTATGGTCACTTAAGCAGATTTGCTCATACTTATTTCTCACGCATACAAATAATAATAATTTCGAAAGTCGAATATATGATGAAACAGTATTTAATGTAAAGATAGTAGTGATCGATGAAAAGAGTTGGGTTGGAAAACAGGGCATATCCTCACCCAAATTTTCTATATCTCATCGAGAAACTAATATGTAGTATCAAAGGAAATTAGTCCCGGGTGCATATTCACGGAGATAAATTTCAGTATGCTGCGTTTTGTCGACAACAAAGCTGTTTTTCCCGAGAGGGATGGAGTTCTGAAGAAGACACTTGCTAACACTGGGCATTGGATACGAGGGTTCTGAAATTAGCACAATACTAACTTAGATAAAAAAAACATAGTTTGATTTTCGGCTGAAGTGGAATTGAGAAAGGGAAGAAATGGAGAATTAAATAATGGAAGAAGTGGAAAAGTTTCTGACAAGGGTAGTACTATCACAAACCACGGTAAAATGATATAATTAGCAGAATAGACCAGCAAAGAAGGAAATGTGCCAGAGGAAATTCTAATGGATCTCCGTAACAAAAACCTGCAAATAAACTCTTTATTTAAACATAACCATATTTGGTAGTGAGGAGAGGGCAATAAAAGCCAAAGAAATGAGAAGATTGAGACAGTAAGATGGCCAATGCTGAGATGAAGACAGCCGTCAAGGGAAAAAGTGAGCGGAAAAATCTATTGAGAATGACCCAGGATATGAAAAACAGGGAACACATATTGACAGAGAAAAGAAATAAATGGCAATGAAGAAAGAAGAATTGAGTGATGGGCTGTTCAACCCAATCATCATCAATCTTAAGATTGAGTGAGCCCATTCTCTAGATTGATGATAATTGGGTTATTGATCTGAGATTATTATGAGGAGAGTGGAATAAAATGGAGGAGAAATGTCAGCAGGAAAGAAGTAGGAAATGGAGATACCAGAGGGCCAATGAAATAATCCATTAAGAAATTGTTGATAATGACCAACAAATAATCCAGCAAATAGTGATTAAACAAATATATATACCCATATACATTTGCACACATACATATATATACACATACATACATATGCATATATATACAAATATACACACACAAATATATATATATATATATATATATATATATATATATATATATATATGTGTGTGTGTGTATATATATATATAAATACACACACACATATATATATATATTAATATATATATATATATATATATATATATATATATATATATATATATATGTACATGATATTTGAAAATCTTCCGCAATAAAAATTTTACCAATACAAACATACACACAGTATACATTTTCCCGCAATTTTTTATTATGCTTCGATAAATTATGCTCCTCTTAGCTTTTTTTATTTATAATAATTTTTAAATGAAGAACTTAAATTTTAGGATAAACTTGTTTTATTTTAAAGATTGAATAATTCCATCCATGAAATTTTCTTTTTTATATTTATTCTGAAATCCGTGATGCAGACTCCATTTAAAACAAATTTCGATTCGGTTGACGTGCATCATCACCTTCGTTGATGGCAATTTGGCCAAATTCATCAGCCATTCAGTTGGTATTGCAAGTAAGAAACTTACAGTGTAAATATGATGTCGCTCGGCTCATATGAAACTAATAAGACTGTTAAATTAGAAGATTTTACAAATTTGCTATTTCAATCTTAGGATAGCGTCGTCAAAGCTAGGGCACTGATCAGTCTCCCCCACCCACTCTTATCGACTCAAAAGGATTGGGAAACGCAACTGACCGCAAAATGACCGAGGATCCCTAAATATTCACTGACAACGCCGACATTGGTGGGGTGGGGAGGGAAGGGAGATGGTCAGAGTTTCCAGCTCCACCCCCTGGGAACCCGACGACAACGGGAAGAAAGGAAGAGAGGGGCGGTGAATTACGGGGAAGGGCTCCGCAGACGAGGGCGGTGGGGGACTCCTGCTGGGTTACAGGCTCGCGAGGAGAAACAATAACGCTAAATAAAAGATGGATCTTATCCCGGCAAGAGGCGGCGCGCGTGGGGAGCGGAGGTGCCGAGCGGGGGTGGGCTCTCGGGGAAGGCAGAGAGCGGGGACGGGAGACGCCGAGGGGGGGACGCTGTTAGAGGCGAGGGTTGGGGCTGGTGTGGTGGGTAGAGACTTGATTCAAGGCGAGAGCTCCGAGGGACTTGGCCTTCGAACCGGCACTAGAAGGATGCGATGCGAAAGTATAAGGCGCCCGGGTGTCGTTTGTGGTGCACTATCGTGGGTTCTTCGCAAGTTGAGGTTGGAAAAGGGAGCACAGTTTTTTCTCAAGAGCTCGATTGCCTTCCACCGGAGTCAAAAGGTTCCGATATCACTGCACGCAAGAATATGCCACACACGTAATCCCACATGGGAGGGATATGATAAGGGGAGTAAAATATTCCCATCAAAAATCTAGTATTGTAACCTCTGGAGTTTTCTAGACATCCGTTTCACATTGAGCAGTGAGTGCTTGTGACTAAACGTTGAACTTCATTTGAAACTAGAACTCGTCCATTTAACGACCAGAAAAAGTTCTGTTATTCCTCTTTGAAGTGATTTGAATATTCAATGAAGACCGAAACTATTTCTTCAAAATTATTATCTATGCTCTCATTGTTCCAAACTCAACCATAAAAATAAAAAATACTCGTACATATATTGATTAGTACTTCTTTGTGATAACCTAAACATGACCTGTTTCATTTTTTAAAAAAATTCTCACGAATCTATTGGTGAGCTGCTGCTCTAATGTGCTTGTTCTAACAATCAGCATGAGTGGCTAAACTTACTTTGAAGCATTAAAATGAATAATATGCTCTCAATTTCTCAACTTTGAGTCAATTCTTTCTAAATGGACACCCATGGCCTCATGACCACCAGAATACAAAATATTTTAATGGATATGACAATGAGGAGTGTGAATATGAAAAAAAGAGAAAGACATTTTTACAAAGGCTACGAGGGAGTTTTTTCTGAGAGATACAGCATAGAAGGAAGTTCGTAGTGAGATGCAGCATGAGAAATTTCCCAATGAAGTCTTAAATTGGCTGCTTAGAAAGTAAATTTTGAATGATTAAGAAAGCAGACATTAGAGTTGAAAAACTTTCAACACGAGAGGCCAATATGCAATATCGCGCACCGATGGTAAAAAAATCGATTTAATTTAGCTTAAGCAACTTGAAGTTGAATCTCCTCATTCTCAATATTGCGGACTTTGCAGAACAGTTTGAAACTCCCATTTAAAAAGTGCCCAGATTCCCTTGGAAAGAAGTTGGCCTTAAGAGCGCACAGGGCATGAAACTTGGTTGCATATCATTGAAAAAATATTCCCGCTTCCTTTTGTAGGACCTGTTGAATAATCAGAGTCCAGAAATCCTGAGCACGATTTTCGGAAGAGTTTCTCCAGAGTTGCAGAACTTGCTAAGGTTATTTTCGGATTCAACGTGCACTCCTCAAAGCATCATTAAAGCCCCTTTTAATTGAGTTTTTTATTACTCGGAAAGAAATATTAAGAACCTAAAATTTTCCAAAACTTGGGATCATCAAAATTTAGCAGGAGCCACTCTCGAAAAATGCAAATGATCCAAAGGTGAGGTTGATACATTTAGCAAAATAAGCAAAAATATCATGTACCTTGAAATTTTCCTCTTGTTCATTTAGAGAGCGATTATAATGACAAGTTATTTCCCTATTCACATTTCCTTAATTACTGTGTGCACGCGATTTTACTACGAAAATAAAGAAGATAATTTTATGCATACATTATTATAACTAAGACTCCTTCAAATTATAACAAACCATTTTACAAATCTTCATCAGATTGACATTGACAAAGGGTGCATACATAGTAAAGGGGAGAATTAAGGTTAAACGAATGAAGGAATACAAACTAAAGTGACAGAAACGGAAATTCATATCGCGCCTTCAACCTATTAATTATGAAAGTGTTAATGGAACCTTAAGTTGGACAAGAGGAAAATAATCAAATAGAGCGACGCTATATTGTATTAGCGAAAAACAATGCGTTTAGTAAATGAGAAAATCAGGTCAAAAAATCTAAATTGACTAAAATAAGGATTTAGGCTTGATGTATGATAACGATTGCGTAACCTGCCGGTTGAATCCATCCTCTATTTTTCGAAATAATTAACATTACCATGCTCCGAAGCATCGAAGAATTCATCGATGAAGAGCAGCTACGCAATACGCTAGCTAAATTTACTCCATTCTGAACATTTAAAATGGGGGATTCAGATAATGAACTGCTGAATCCATTTACACAAGGATATTTAAAACAATGCATGCACTGCATAAACGAAGAAAGCGATATAGTTAGGTGACAGTTTTAAAGATACACGAAAAGCAACTTTAATGAGCCAAAAAAACGCTCAAAGCTTTAATTTACGCTTTTCATCGCGGGCGGCTAAGTCAAACACCGCAAAAAGCAACTCCGGGTATGTCCACTGGACGTGCTCGCGTATGCAAAGCTCCAGCCATTTCATGTCATTTCGGCCTAAAAAAAAATGATGCGACGCGGACAAAAATGCCAAAGCAGAGGTTCAAAATGCATTACTCCGCAATATCCGTGGATTATGCAAGTGGGTTACAAGCACACCCGTTATCTGCGTTAGCGAATCCCTCTCCGACAAAGGCATCCACGAAATCTTCAAAACTTTCACCTCCAATGGTTTCGCCTCTCATCTCACTCCAGGAGCGACGCCCAAATGGGCCCCGTCGTTCCATTCCGGCCCACTTTGTGCTGGGGCATGGCGCGCCCCTCTTTAACGGGAAAAAAGGAAGCTGCCATCCGCTGCGTCAACTCCGAGTCTCTGGACCCGAAGACGAGGCACTTTACTTGTCATCGGGTATGAAGGGAACGGAATGAGAACAAGGAAAAATGTATACGGAAAAAAGCAGCGCATAAAAGAGGAATATTAAGCGCTATGTTTGATAGAAAATAAAAGGAGAAGAGCTAAAGAGAAGATGACATACGAGAACGATAGAAAGCTTCGCAGTATGGTAAAGAAATGCTGCCTTGAAGTTAAAAGTGAGATTACTTTGGTGAGACAGGAGACCGAGGAAGATTAAGCAGTTAAAATATTTGAATAAATTAATCTACCTGAAATAAATTAGCCATTTGAAGACAGTAATGCCTTTGAAATATTTTAGTTTCCAAAGCTACTAAAATTCTGTTCAAGAGAGATAACCAGTCACAGGATAATGATTCTATATGTATTCCAAGGAACTTATTTTGATCAATATGAGAAATGCTTGTAAAAATATTAATGAAATCACAGAATTCACTCTCTTTTATCGTTTTAAATACTTACGCCACCTGACTGGATCAACTGTATATTAACAAAACTATGAAAAAGTTTAAACTTTTTATTTTAATAAAAATTTACATAGATTTGGATTAATTAGTAAATGAATAGACAAAGGAGAAGGAATTAAGGGGAGGGAAGCGATTGGGAAAACGAGCTGCAAGAAAGGGAACTATACAGGGGAGTGAACTTATAATCGGATTAGAAGGACCACTCTTCGTAGGTTTCTTTGATTCATCATTTACTCAGTTTCCTTCTTCCCGTTTTCATGCATCCAACCTCATGTTAACATAAAACCTAACTCTGCTTCAACGAAAATACATCCATCTGAAATCCGGATACTATTCATGATCATCAATAGCCATAAATTTAGGAATAGAGCTCTCAGCTTTCCACTCAATCCTCCCATCGGCTAACCTTATGCTTTCAACAATCTTGATCTGCAATGTTGTTTATCAATTACCGATTTATTAACTTCTTTTGGAAAAATCCTACTTGGGCTTTTTATTCTATTTTTTAATAAACATTATTCCGTAAAATCTGGCGAAAATAACGCGAAAATATTTATCCTTTCAGTATTACCTGTTTTAAGTATTTACCTGTTATGAGCCTAAATGTTCCATTTACATCATCGGCGCGCCGCGGCATGCAAGGGCAGCGTCGCTCAGGCGCGGTGCGCCAACGGTCTCAAGTATTCGCTACTTTCCCTGCTAACTTTACGGTGTTGATCGGTTTTTACAATGCTCTACGGATTTTTTAGGAAAGAGAAATTGCTTTAATTTCCGGTGCGTGAAGATATCCTTCTTTTCCCCAGAAGAAGAGCGTTCATCCTAAGTACGAAATTTTAGGTTAAAAATTCAAATGAAGAGACGATTAATTACTCAATAGGAAAGAAAATGATAAATTTACTATCATTATGAAATGCAATAAATAATTCTATATCATTGTTTCGTCAAGGAAAAACTGATGATCACTGCAGAGATAGATACTTGAAAAAACTTGTATAGACATGCAGGCTTTTCATATTGTTACCCTCACTACAGTACTGCTTTCTTTGTTTATTGAAATAAAGTTCCTAGCGTAGCTTTCACCTCTACCACTTCTTAAGCGCTTTTGCGAAAGGGAGAACTTAACAGCTGCTCAAATTAATATATTTTCCAATTTAATTCATTCAGTCACTACACATTAAATCAGTATTTGACGGAAAAATTGAGCAAAACAGAAAATTTGCCCTTTATTGCTTCTTTGATAATATTAATTCATTAAATAAAATAATATATTGAAATTAACTCAAAATTTGTATCGTAGGATCGAAATGCAGCACACCTGTCATTACAATAAATCGAGAAAGGAGAAGATACTGAGGGGATTACCTCCATTAACTCCTCTCATGACAAGAGGAACAGACAAAGATACTGAAAAAATAAATAAGAATGACGCCAAAGTACCACGATATAAAAGAGAACCCCAATAGGAAGCTAGAACTGCAAATATTGGGGCGGCGAAAAGAATTAAAATAATAATTATTTACTTTGATATAGGCACACGTATTAAAATTATATCTGCCAGATATCCTGACTGGTGAACCAAATCCGCCCAATCCGCGGTGTGATTAATTTTTAATGAATAGGGAACAAATGCATTAGGACCATGTGCAGTTGGTCAAAAGTTCATTTCTCACAAATGAAAATAATTTAGATATAATATACTTTGGGCGATTTTCTTAGTAAAAAAGAAATTCAAAACCACAAAAGACAATTTTAAGATACACACATACTGAAACACTACGCACATGAATGGAAATGAAAGAAAGTTTTTTGTTAATTACGTGCATGAATTTTGCAGCGGTCATTTAGATTCCAATGACCAGTTTTGAATTTACCTACATATGAATAAAAAAAATCCCTCACAAAAAAACAGTTCCTCATTTATAAGTCCGAATGGACTTAACTCAATTAACTTTTGATGTCGTAATTAAAAAACTTTTCAACTCCCTTGACGTTGGGAACACGGGACATCAACTCTTTCCGCGAGCGACAGATATTAATGAGTCAAATTCAACCACTTTTGAAAGAGTGGTCGGAAACACGAATGAAAATCCAAAAAACTAATCCCCCGGGATTGAAAGGAAACAAAAATCTTGCTGAAATTGACTCAAATAACTTTTTCTCTTTTGCAGACTCACCCGTGTACTCAGGACTCCTCGAGTGGAGCAGCAGGTCCGAGCCCTTCCTGCCCCCTCCGCCACCGGAGGCCACGCTGACGTAGCCGCCGCCGCCATAGGGCACCGCCGCCGCGCCGGCCACGCCAAATGGTTCGTGGTACATCCCCGCGACGCCGCCAAGCTTCTCGAGGTCCGTATCCTCCGCAGAGACCTGTCCGTAGACGTCGCCATTGTTGTTAGCCTGTTGCTGTGGATGGAATGGTTGAGGGTGGAGGAGGATTGGGGGTTGACCCACCACTGTAGAGCCGTTGAGTGCAAAGAACTCCTGCCTCGATTAAATTTTTGTTCAAGCGTTAAAAAAAAATATTTTTACCCGCGTCGAGGGGATGTAAATTAAGTGTTGCCGCGCACGGCGGGAAGAGGAGCAATTTGTTTGCATTACACGTGGTAGCGAAGTGTGTGCGTGAGGAAAGGATTGGGAAGAGCGAAAAGTGATCCGCGATCATTTTGGAAGAATATTTTTACGTCGGGAGAATAAAAATAATGAAGATAATTACAAAGGGTGCCAAGAAATATATTTGCACGAGGTGTTTAATTTGAAACCAGATGTTAATATTTATTGTTTCCATGGTCAGGAAATAAACAATAAAACAATAAAAATTATGTTTGAATAAATCGAACAGATTTTTAAAATGGAAACATGAGAAGTTGAAAGGAAAAACAGGATATGTTCAACATGGGGCGAGGCAACCATGTGCGGACGGCGTCCAGCGTAAAGTGATGTTAATAAATGTGAATGTTTAAAGTTATTATTATTTACAAGGGTGAATTTCGATGAAGTAAAAAATTTTGATTAGAAGTAGTCATTAAGAAAAATGAATACATTTGTCCACACAATGGTGAAAGAAAGAGAGAAATATTTTGTTTGCCAATAGAAAATTAATGTTTAATTAGCAACACGTGCGATAAAAAGCATGAAAATTATTAGTGTGTCGAGAATACATGAATAGTGCCACGTAAGAACGTGAGAATTTTTTTAGATAGCGAGAAGCACCATGTTGTTCGGATACGGATTTAAGAGATATAAGTGAGGATTAGTGACAAATGTTAGCATGGCGGGAAGATTGGTGGGGCCAACGGAAAGTGAGAGGATGGGCAGGGTGAAGAGAGAGTGCAAAAAAGGAATGTTACTCAAGCGGTGCATGGTAAGCTCTAGCTTAAATTATAAATACACTAGCTTCACGAGATGACTAATTAGAGAGCAGGCCAGTCAAGCCCAGCTTAGTAGGACTTCTATTAGGCTTTCCACAAACTAAGATTCTTCATCACGGGATACACAAACAACATATATATACAGGATATATATATATAGGATATAAACACACGATATATATATATATATATATATATATATATATATATATATATATATAGTATATATATACATACACACACACACACACGCACATATACACAAGCTTTGCATGCAAACATTAGGTGTAGAGTGTAGAAAAAAACATAATATTATTCTTTACAAACTAATTTGTTGCGCGAACGCATTATGAAGCCTAGCAGTGCATTAGACATTGGTTACATCATAAATGCATCAGGGTAATGGAATAAATCAATATTCACAATGATAAATCATGTAAAGGAAGCATCGCGACACAGGAGTGTACAAGGAACCAAATTTTAATACTTGTGGGATGAAATCAATGTCAAAAATTCAAATAAAGGATCGAATATTATATGCAATACATATGAACGTAATGGACACTTAATGAATTGAATCTGACTGAATTTAAATAAATTCTTTAGAAAGCGTTTAAAATACTGAATGAATAAATGACAAAAAATATGAATAAGCCGCTAACGTTAGTTATGAGGTGAAAATTAATTATTTCATGATCATGCCGCATTTATTGTGAACCCTTAAATCAGTAAAATCTGCTAGTTATTCAATTGACAATAATTTCAATAAAGCTAATGCACAGGTGTTTTAAGGTTTTCTCTTTCATCCAAAGAGATTAATAAATTAATATCGTGCATATAATAATAAGACACACAATAACCTTCAAATTGCCACAATACGATGCTATTACACATATTTCAGTTTCATCATTCCCATTAATCGTGAAAGTCACGGTGTGTGTTTATTTGCTTAATTAAATTTTAATGTGAGCACCATGTACAAAATTACCTCGTTATTTCGCAAAACCCAAATAGCACTTCGTGAATCACCGTACTGGGAGCACTCTATGAAGCACCGCATTACGAATCCAAATTGGATGTAACCGAAACAATTCTGAATCCTTCATTATTAACTGATAGAAGAGCGGAATTCAGGAGTTAATAACGTGGGCGAAGTTCATCCTTTCTTTTTCCCCAAGGGTCTTCGCGAGGTCGTGCCCTCTTCCATTCCCAGGGATTCTCCCAGAATGCTTTTGAGCCCTGCACGCTCCCTCCTACTGCCAGACGTCCAAAATCCCCGGACGCATCCTCCTCGATCCCGGACCCACGCTGGGCCTCACCGACCCTCCCGACCTTGGATTTGGCTCCCTGCGAAAATGTTCCCCTCACCCCCTCTCCACTTCCACCGAATCCATTAAGATGGATAAACAAACTATTTCCGAAGCGATGGATTGGTCGGATTCAAGTCGCTTTCGATGGAACCCAAAATCGTCCTGGGAAATGCACCTAACTCCTATTCCATGAGGAATGAGAATGGGGGAAACTGACGTTAGTCGACAGGCGTTTGGAAAAAGTCAAATTTTTGCAGGTCGAAACCTAGTGGTGCCTTCGCTAACTTGACACTAAACATAAATTTAAACCTTAGCCGTCCTTGTTTCAGTATCGTTAGTTCCGACTGTAGCCATTTTTAAACACTGGCATATTTTACCGGAATAAAATAAGGACAGTAGAATCCAAAAATTAAGGTTACTAATAATTTCTGAAAATATAAGCCTGAAACTATGAATAATAAGCCTGAAACTGTTAGCTTCTAATAATTTCTTGTCATCCATTTTAACATCGCTACTGAACACCGGATAAATGTTCACAAAACGTTCAGTTTATTGTTTCTCTTTTATAGATTGAAGAAATAATGTAATTTACGAATTTGCTTATTTTTTAACTAAACGTGAAATTTGTAATTTTTTACTTACACTGAGGGGAAAGTTACATAAGTATTCCTTCCGGGATGCTAAACTACAATGTACTAAATTGAAATGAAAGGAAATAATTGACTTTGTAATTCCACACAATTTATTTCAATGAAGTGTGTGGAATTACGAAGTCAATTATTTCATTGCATTTCAATATGCTATGCAAATTCCATAAAGTTACACCTGAGACAGCAAATTTTACTATGTACTAGACTGGTGAAGGTAGGTTAAACTATGATTTTCAGCTTAATTGTCGATGTTTTCCATTAATCAAATTAAAATAATACTGATTTTAGGTTATATTTTATGTTTTAGCTTTTTCTTTCCATACTCCCCAATTCCTACCAATCACTTGGCGAATTTTACCGCACTCTCTTTATGAAACGTAATCAACTCTTGAATTCAACTATTTGATGACTTTTCGGTCAAATAAACCGAACGATGTTTCTCATTATGAGTTATGGGGAAGGCAAAATACCTTCAGGACGGATGAGTAATATTTCAGCTGGAATCTAGAGCGTTAAGTCCATGTTATCCTGCCCTATATTTCAGATGTCGTGCCAATAAAGTATTAATGGTGCAGGAAGCAGAGCCGATTCTCGAGAATTCTAAATGTAGCAAGTAACATATCGATTTCCGCTCATTCTCTAAAGCACGGAATTTTTATTCTATAAAATAAGGAATCCTCTGAAAATGGTTTTGTAAATATTTCATAGATCACGTTACGAGAAACGCTTTTATCCACGAACGGATCAAGTTTTACAATATTTTTGGCTTTCCGATTACTGCTACCAAAAACTTGCACAAATATGTTCGACGTTTAATGAGACGTCATTGGTTCACATAGATACGATTTACCATAGCCATAGTAATGTTTCATTCAAGAAGAATTACATAAAATCAACAGTGTTCGTACAAGTGAAAATTGAAGCGCATCATACCAAGAGCAATATAAATAATCTCAAACTGATACTGAATCGTGAAAATAGCGTAGGCTAGACACGTATGTACCGTTTGAAAGGGTATTCACACATTTAGGAGTCAACATACACTGAATTAGTTTCCAATTGTTTGCTCATCTTGAAAATCCAACGGACGTAGGCTGAAAAAATGAATTCTATGAAATGCATGGTGAACATGGGCCAAAATAAGCTTCTATTTACCTGTCACCGAACGTTTTCAACGCTTTCTAGCGCAACAGCAACATGTCGACCACGTCGAACGCCTAATTTGACAGCGTAGGGGTACCAGATTTGTGAATACGTCTGCCGTAGTTTCAACCCTGCATTCGATCTAAATATGGCAGGTCAGTAATGTGCGAGTATGGGAACAATAAACGACGGAGAAAATTAGATTGGCGGAGACAGTGGAGTGGGGCGATGGAAGCGGAGGCCGGAGGTAAAAGAAAAGCTGGGGAGAAAGGCGGCTGCCGGTCAACTCGCGCGAAATGCTTGTTGATTCGAGAGTTTTTTTTAGGGCCGGGGATAAAAGAGGGATGAGGGTCAAAGGGGGATTACAAGGGCAACGGTCAAAGTCATGAGGTCGCAGGAAATTGGAGGAAACGTTTTGAGTGCATAACAAATTCCTGCGTCCTGTCCCTCTGGTGGATGAAAGACAAGTTTTCGTAGTTCATTGTAATTAAATCGCGATGATGAGGGAGAACTGGGAGGTAAAATGGAAAGCGGACGATAGCATTATCGCCTACGTGACTTAAAAAATAAGCCATGGAACGTTAAATATGTTCTCCTTTCTACCAATAACATGTTAAATTCAAAATGTTGCCACTAGCGAGATTTTGATGAGAGGGAGAAATGAAAAACGAGAAAGTGTTATGCTTCCAGTCGTAATTTTATTTCAAAATTCTTTGAAACAGATTATTAAAAAAGGAATGATATAAAAATAAGAAGCACAGAACAGATTTTTGAAGAAGAACAGATTTTTGTTTGTATGAATATATTGCCTACAATTAATTCAGTACATCGCGAATTGTTTTTGAAATATTAAAATAAAGTAGCTATTTTTTAAGGGCTAGCTTTTACAGAAATTAACAATGGAATTAACCAGCTTGGAAGTATTGGGAATAATTTTTTAAGCAATCCCAATACTACTGAGTTCACAGCTCACCATAATTTAACTGAAAGAAATTAGATCACGCTACAGCGGATATAAATTATTCACCTAATAAACGGCTCTAACAATCGCATCATAACCAGACACATCTTCATCATATATATTTCAATATTATATCAAATTCAATGGGAACTGCGGTGAATTAAAATTAAGCATTACAGAAATCTGTCGAAAAAAAGGCATTACTTTTACTGAGAAGTTAACTCAAGCGAGTGTCTGCGAATATTAGGTGGAAACAGGATGATTGCGGTGATAAATTCATTGTCAGTGCTCTTGAGGAAGAGAAACATTTTGCCGACAATATGGAGTGGTCCCAAAAAAGTCAAGTGAAACATGACACACCGACTATAAAACTCGCCCGACGCCGGAGTGAGAATCATCGAGGAAAGGAAATTAAACTATGCGATCTCTTGAAAAGCTTTGTTAGCCATCATTGTGGATTCCGTATACAGTGTAATGCACTTAAAAGATGACGCTTAATGGAGCAAAAAACCGAGAAAATTAAAAGAGGGATAGTGTGAGCATGATGGAGAGGAAGAAATGGGCGGAGAAAGAGAGAGAGAGAGAGATAGGGAAGCAGGGCGAAAAAAAAGTGACCGGCTACCGTAGAGCAGAGAGCCTAGCAAAAATGGTATTTTGATACATCATGGCCGGCGTAGCAGTAAATGGGTGCAGCGGCGAGAGAGGGGGAGGAGGCGAATGTAAGTAAAGAAGCAACACGGTTAGAAAAGAAGGGAAATGAGAGTCGAGGGGAAGGGAGGAGGAGGAGGAAGCGAAGAGAGAGGCAGAGGGAGGACCTGGACTGTCGCAGGGGAAATTGTGGAGGGGGAGAGCGAAGGGCCGGAGGGCATGAAAAGGACCGTGGCGAAGAGGAGGGGGGTGTGGGGTGGGTACGAGGGAGAGGAAATGATGGCAGGGTTGATGACGAGTGGCGGGGTGGGGCGGGTTGATACGGGACTCTGAGAGCGGAGGAGGGGTGGGCAGGGAAAAGATAAGTGGTTGAGAGTGGGTGCGTGGAAAGGCATGGATTGCAAATTCATGCAGAAATGTATATTGCCTTTGATCCGCCCGTACCCGCCATAAGCCATTTACCAGTTGACCGAAGCGAAACATCTTTTTAAAGCCCATGGATTTATTATGTGCACGAAAAAACTTCCGAAATGAAAACTCATATTACGTATTATCAGGTTGGTTAATTATTCGACTGCAATGTGTGCCCTCGCGAGGACATCTCGGTGTTCATGAAAAGATTCATCATTTAATAAGAGCCAAATACCATAGTGGGCATACTAGTTCGAAGCTAGTTGAGCATAGGAATATATCCTGTACAAAGGAAAAATAAGTACTTTGCAAACAAAATTGGCGATTCGAGCGGTTTATAATCATTAATGGTAATATATTGTTCCTGGATGCCTTAACCCACCACGGGAGTGAGGGAAGCGATGTTGAACCGAGAGCGTTGAGTTCGCTCGAGGAAGAAGTCAGTCTAGGAGAGTGGTACATTAACAAATGTCCCATCGACCGTTAATTGACGCACTCTCCGATTTCTATATTTTTTCGTGAAAATTAAGGGGGCCCCGAGAGTGGGTGAGGGAAGACATACGGAAAGATACTACGTTCAAATCGTTATCGATTTGGAAGGGAAGAGAAATCTACAGACGCCAGTGCGGGTAACGCCCTCACCGATTGGTCCAAAGATGATAGCCTCGACATACACACTGTGGGGGTAATGATTGTTATAAATTAATGCCAGTTAATTCCCTGTTAATCCCGCAATGCAATTTTCGGAATAACTTAATAAATTACTTCCTCAGTAGTGAAAATAATTTACAAAACTGATTAATACTAGGAATATGGAAAATATGTGAATGAGCTATATACTCGTACATAGATGAGCACATTGCATATCTGCACTCTCATTGTCATTTAAACTTTTTTACATTAAAGAGACATTAAATTCGTTAAATTTTTATTTCCATTTAGTAGAAAATACCATGTTCTAATTAAGCCTATAGAGTCGCAAAAGAAAAATAGAAGCCAGGGAATAACAATGTTTAAATTATTTATACACTATGCAAAGAATTCCAACTGAAAGAAATTATAGGATGAAACATTTCTTGAGCATACATGATGCAGAGGGAATCAATTAAAAGCAGGATTGATTAGTTTGTATTTCTTCAGTATGAATATACACATACATTTCTCCAGTGTGAATATGGTCGACTGAGCCAAGTATCAAGAACTAAGAACTATACTTGGAATCTTGAAGAGATATTTCACTTCAAGTAGTCATATCGTAATGTAAGCTAGCAGTGGAGATTCAACGAAGTCTCGAAAAAAACGAGAAAGAGTGGTACGGTTACACCGATTGCGTGCCCTTCGTTCATGGCGACGCTCATGTATTGCAGAGTATGAGTAACCCCAGTTGCTTGTTCTCGATGTGAGCTTACATCTGCGGTGTTGAGGGGGATTGTGAGAAGGACAAGAGAATTAAGGAATGTACACTTATAAGGAGCAAGTGTGCAAGTGAGGAGAATAAGATGTGATAGTAGGGTCGGAGAAGGGAGGAGAGAAATGGGTGATGGTTGAGAGGGAGATAAGGGGTGAGAGGTGTTCGAGGGGAGGCGAGAGGAAGTAGCGGGAGCGGATGAATTGAGAGACGCAAGTGACGAGGCGAAGGGACGCGAGGGAGGAAGGAGGTGAGGGGATAAAAAGATGCACGGGGAGCAGAACTGGGGAGTGGGAGGAGAGGACGTGGGGCGGAGGACACAACGCCGAGGAAACTCTGTTAATTTCCGTTCTCGGAGATGAGGGGTATGGGGAGGGAGAGGGAAGGGTGAGGCGCACGAGACACCGAGGGGGGTGGGTTAGAGCGAGGAGGGACTGAAATGGACGAGGAATGGGCCTCGCTTTTTCGGGAGAAGGGGGGTGTAAGGGCGTAGGAGGTGGAATAAAGGGAGGAGGGAGAGGGTCTGCTGGAGGATATTCAAGCACTAGCCATTAAGATAAGCGCCGGGAGTAAAGCCGATGTGCCAGAGATTTCAGCCCCACTCCAGCCTTTTTTTATGTTCTTTCCCTTTCCATATTTCCCTTCTCTCTCCTCCATCATACTCGTTTTTCTCCTCCCCACGCCTCCGACAACCACCCTTTTCGCTAACCTCCTCTTAAACGTCCTGCCGCACTTCCACGGTGCCCCCTACGCCCCTCCCTTCCCGTGGGTCTCTCTATGGAGGCGCTGTTGAATTCACGCGCTCTCGCGTCGTGTTTTCTGGGAGGAGGGAGGGTGTAGAAGGCGGTTTGCACTCGAGAGGGTGGCGGTTGCCAAATGGGCTGTCGAGGGGCGTAAAACGCTGTGCGCGGGGCGCATTCTCGTGCTTTCGCCGACGATATTCACTCGCGGCCATCCCAGAACGTTCATCAACCACCCATTCTTTTATTCCCGATTCTGAGGTTTCTTACTCATTCTTTAAAAAGCCTCCTCTACTACTACTCTTCCTCCTACATTTCATCTGACCTTCCCACCCATTAACCCTTCCCCTGTCTCCTCATCTCCCTCCCTCCTTCAATTCCACAACTCTGCTTTCTCGCATTCACAGTTGTTTCACCTATCTTCATCACTCTCAAGGCTGTTCCCCACATCTTTGAAGCCTGTTGTGACTGAAACATGTACTATTCTCTTAACATCAGCGAAGGGAATAACAGTTGAGGCTTGAGCTAGCTCAGTATTAAATGACTACGCAACACGATATGTGGCCAGGATGATATATAAAGTGCAAAAATTAATTTTCGTTGTTTCTTGCGTCTTCATCTTCACCGGAATCCAAGTCGTCCTCTAGACTACCTGGGACGAGGTAACCAAGAGGCATTTTTCAAAGCACACTGACAATAAGAATCATTGGTACTACTAGTTGCCATTTGGGAAAGTAATCTTTTGTTCCATTTTTAAGATGTGATTTCGCAATGCTGGACAAGTAACTGATGAATAAAAGTAAGCTATTTCATATTTGCATACAAGCTATTTGGCATTACTTCGACTTTTTATCAATGATGATGAGAATGGTGCAAAATTAATCTTTTTACTGATTGAATATGATATTTAGCTTTACATTTGCACTGAAAATTGTGCGTGTTAATAATTTTTGTTTCAAGGTATCATAGTCGATTTCACAATTGTTTTAGTGATGTTATTTCTACGCATTCACACTAATTCCTTAAATTTAACCTTCGTCTACACCATTCGTTTTGCAATCTCTCCCCGGTATTTCCTCTCATTTAAAGCATAATTATTTTAAGTGTACTCTCCCACACTAAACAACACCCATTGTAACATTATTCTGAAAATGTTAAAAATAATTCCTATTATTACAATGGTTATTTCAATGGGTAAAGTATTCTATTTCATTATTATTTCAAGTTGAGTTGTTAAAATTATGGGTAAAGACAAATGGAATGCCTCTCTGTCCATTAGTTGTTAAAAAATATTACTCACCAACTGGGAATATTTATCAAGTAATAATACATTTCATTGCGCTTATACAACGTAATTTACGGGTCTAATATCAATCAATAAGCTATACTTATAATAATCCTGCCGTTTCAATGCCACTCTTGCAACTACTCTCATTTCTTCCTTATTTAATATTATAGAAATGACCTAAACTGTGTGAACAAAGATATCGAAAAGAAGTCGTGTTGCTGTCGCTCTAAAGGACGGTCGTATGTGCATGAAGAAGGTACACAAATATTTGACTTTAGTACACCATCAGCGCTTAATGATTGCATATAAAACTGAGTATTCAACAATAAATCGCCGTGATAATTGAAAAAATATTTGCAAAGAATTTATTGAAAAATATTTCAATATTTACTGTTATCTTCCTCTATAATTACGATCTGTTGATGATTATTCTCATGAAGGGGAAAATAACATTGTGACAGTTCATTGAACCTAACGTGAGTTTAAAGATCTCTGAAGAAGGATTAACAATAATTAATTATTTATCTTAGGTTTTGCTGATAATACTATTGCATAAATTATAATTATTTGTATTATACCGATTAAGGTAGGTTTAGATGAATACAAAAAATACAATGGTACATTTGCTTGCCTCCTCTAACAAAAAAAACCTGGAATCTGAACCTATAACACACGGAGGTCCCCCTTCAAATCCCCATACTCCTTCCTTCATTCTGTTCGGCATGAAACTTCCTCTTTTTCCTGGTGTTCTACCCTCTATGACAGTCTCATTGCCAATCCAAATGTTCCACATCCATCGTTCCTACTACTTTTGGATTTATTCCCAACAATCCCTTCTCCTACCCGATCATGCCTTCCACCTCCTCGTTTGCTTTTCGTTTTTTTCATTTTGCCTTTTCCAGCCTTCCCCAGACCCGCACTTTCAAAGTCACTCTTTTTTTATCACCCTTATCGATGTCCCTGTCATCAATCCCCTCCTTCCTGTGAAAGTCTATTTGCCTAACATTCTTTTTTCTAATGTCCGTATAACTTAACCATTTTTGTCCAGAACACTTCCGAGATAGGTAGACTATTCTACCTTCTCAAGTTTAAGAGCTCAGATTTAAGTATTAAATTAACTATCCTCTTCTTCGAAAACCACATAACCATTGTTTTGCTTTCATTTATTCTCATCTCGTACCCATCAAAATGGTTTTTCAATGCTCTCAGCAATGTTTGCAAACCCTTGGCTGTCAACCTACACCTTGATAATCCGCGAACCTAACTGATTTTATTAATTGTCCACCTACTTTCATTCCAATCCCCATTTCCTTCAATACCATTTTACTAATTCCTCTTCGCACCCACACAAGTAGATAATAATCCGCCCTTATGCCAAATGGGGTTTAGATGAATGTATATTAAGTCTATTCGTGAATTTTCCGTCCAGAATGCTTAGAATAAGGCAATAAACGTCTGATTTACATATGTGCCTGCCCTCTTTTAACGTATTTTCTTGTCCTCTTTAAGTAGGCATAGGAATAGCTGCTAACCATAAAATACTCGTATTACATGTAGTCCGCGCCGGTTTTGGTGGATTGCGGGGTGCCAGGTGCATGAGAGAGTATCTAGAATGGCTGGTGACCTACCAACCCCTGCCACACATCCTTGCAACTGTTTGCGGAGTATTATGTACGTGTAGAGAAGCGAACCCGTCAAGCCCCTCTTCCTAACACTGCCCATTCCGAATCTCAATCTGCTATTCACACCTGAGCAATCCTATACGCGTACAGTTTTCTCTCATCCTTCCAATATCCCCTTAATTTCCGCAGGAGATTCATTAATTCTACCCAATTCTTCCACTTTCTCGTATTCCAAGAAGCTAATAGCGCAATATTGATTGTTTTCTAAGCTCCTTTCAATCTGGGACCACATTACTACTCTGGAATCACGTATGCCTCTCCAGATTCTAAACACAAAAGTATCATACTCTAAATAAACATTTACTCTCCTCTTCACCCTCTTATTAAGACACGAATGAAAACTTTGTTGTTACATTTTAATTTCATATTCCGTTATTTATCGACTATAAAATACTTAAAGAACGCACAGGATTTGATCCAACATCTCTAAAAAATTTCTAAGATGAATATTTTGGAGAAAAAATCCTTATTACCAGTGAAGAATTGGAAGAAAATGCAAATGTTCACGTGTGATTTAGTGAAATACCTGGATTGGGGTCAGCCATGGACTCGATCGTACTTTCATTAATATGTCAATGTTTACAAATATCCCAGGAAAAATCAGGAAAATCAAATCATTAATTAACTGATATATAATTTCCGTCAAATTTATAAATACTGTTCGTTTTTTAGCTTAAAGAGAGCTGGTAAACGTACAAGCCTTGTTCTTGACTCTGTATTATTTTTTGAAAAAGCGAAATTATAGCCAGGATATCAGTATAATTTAACAAAAACTAATCGACTTTTACCTACAACAGAGGAAGATAAAAATGCAGGAAAGGTGGATTATATTTTAAAGGCATCGCGAAAAAATCAAAAAAATTCGGACCTTCCATTTGATATCATTCATGTCGATGCTTTACAAGTTACCAAATTAGAGAAGTGGTTTTGAAGATATTTACACAAAAGTCGGGAAATAAAATCCGAGAAACAATGATTTAAAATAAGAAAAAAATACTATTCTATACTAAAATATTATCTTCAGATTCATGCAGTTTCCCGAATTGAAAGTGTTATAGAATTCGTGGACAAGAGCTCACTGGTTCAAAAATCAAAAAATGTTCGTTATAGCAAGCGCAAGGTATATGCTAGTTATTAAACGATTGGGATCTGAAAAAAGAAGGGGAAATTATATAAAGTGGTAGCACTGCTTCAAAGTCGGACAGCTTGCATTGCGACTGTGTTATCACTAAACAAGAATTGCACATTTCCGCTGAGACACAAATGAGTTTCCGTATCGCATTTACATCAAACACCTAGCAAGGAGTTACAAAATACTAAATTATTGAAAAATATGCCGGAACATATTACGGTCATGAGATTAGAGTTAAAATATTCTGACTTGATAAAACTGAAACTCGAAAGGACACTATGAAAAGTAGCTAACGTGGGTTCATTAAAGTTCCTTCAGTTTTTTGAGAGATAAAAGGAAAAAATTATTAAAAAAGCTATTTTGGCAAAATGCATCATACCGAAAGGTTGGCAAGATCAATTTAAACATCGCAATTTTTTTGCCTAAGATCTGTAACTTAGTTGAGCATTGACAAACAACAAGTTTTAAGGTACATTCTCCTTTTTGCACATAATTTCGCATTATGGCTTGTGTTGAATCAGTAATTTTGTGCAGAGTATTTTAAAATCACTTATCACGACTTGTGTTTCTCACAGGCATTAAAATCATATGAACCTTTGAAAAGCTCTTAAAAACCTTTCAGTACGTATTTCTATGTATACGTACGTATCTACAGGTCCTACTATTATCAAATATTGCTGACGATAATGTTTAACAGACTAAAATTAAGTAGTAAAAAATCAAGACTGGGAGAATGAATACAAAGATTTGAGATACCCCATCCGGCGGAGAAATGTGAGACAAATTATCCGGCATGTTTAATATAATTTTATAATCCTACATTACCCCTCCCATTGACTTACAACCTTGACGTGAAGGAAGGGCTTGTGCGTTCCGATGACCCCTAGAGCTATACTTGCGGGAGTAGTGATAATTTCTCCTGGTAGGGACACCCATGCCATATAGGTTAGGAGCCAGACGAAAGGTAGTCCACGCAGCGTCTGTTCCTCAGTGAGGCGGCTGCAAAGGCGTCTGACCCCAGTGGGGCGGCCATTGAGTGATGGTGTCACGTTAAAAACACTACTGAGGAAGGCAACGGGAAACCACCTCAATTGTCATTCCCAAGATTTAAGTGATGGACACTGCACAGAATATGAGTCCTGACAACTACGGGGCTAGAGTTAGAGGACACTATCGCGTGTGTTACTGCAGAGAAACATTTGATAGTGATGGGGGATTCGAATACGACGATAGGCGAAGGAAGAGATGGTGATGGGGTGGGGGACTACGGTCTAGGCACGAGGAATGACCGTGGGGAGAAAAAAATTGAGTTCTGCAGGAGACAGGGGTTAGTCATCACCAACACTTGGTTTAGACACCACAAAAGGCGCAGGTATACTTGGAAAATGCCAGGTGATGGAAAAAGGTATTAGCTAGATTATATTCTGGTTACACACAGGTTTAGAAACAGTGTGATAAATTCGCACAGCTTCCCGGGAGCGGATACGGACTCTGACCACAATTTCGTTGTTATGAAATGTAGCGTCCGCTTGAAAAAGATAAGGCAGGGGCGGCGGGTTAGAAAATGGAATGTAAGAGCGTTAAATGGATTGACAAGGAAGGAGTACCAGCCGGTTGTAGAGGAAGCCATGGAGGACGTTAAGAAGCATGGTACTATCGAAGAAAAATGCGATTGTATCAAGAAAGGGATATCGAAATCCGCAAATGAAACTATACGAACCGTTAACAGAAAAAGGACAAGGAAACCATGGATCACGCATAAGATGATTGCAAAGATGGATGAGAGAAGAAAATGTCAGCATGTATACACAGATTTAGGCAGAAGGAAGTATAAAGAGTTAAATAATAAATTGAGTTGGGCAACAAATAAAGAAATGGAAGCATGGTGGAAGACGCAGTGCGAGGATATGGAAAGTTTGCAGAGGAAGGGTGAAATTGGTGCACTGTGCAGCAAGCTTAAATCACTATGGGGAAGTAAGAAGAGAAGATCTATACTAATAATCAGGTATAAGGCGGGTAAAATAATAGTTGACACAGGAAAGATCCAAGAGAGATGGAAGGAATATTCCCATAGAAGAACTTTATAGTAAAGAACGTAGACCAACAAGTTAGATATAGGAAAGGAACATGACGTAGATGAAGATAGCTTAGGTCCAGGTATACTCGACGATGAGATAGGAAGGGCATTACTGGAGATGAAACGAAATAAGGCCGTGGGGGGTGGATAGCATTCCTGCGGAACCACTGAAATATTTAGGAAAATGTGGAAGGAAGAGGGTTAATGGACTGTTTCGTAGTATCTAAGTAGAAGGAATCTGGCCGGAAGACTTTCTGAGATCAGTATTTGTTCCTATTCCGAAAGGCGATATTGGGCAACCCTGCCGAACACCCCTTCCTAAAACTGCCCATCCGGACTCCCCGTTCCCCACTCGCACCTGAGCAGTCTGAGCCATGTAGAGGTTGCGAATTAGTCTCATGCCCCTCCAATATATTCCTATGTTATGCAATATACTCATTAGTCCAATAATATAGAATAAAAAATTGCCAAAAATTTAACGTGGCCTAAAAAAAATAATTTTCGTTTTATATCAAAGGTAATTTTTCAGACTATGTTTGCACATTTAGTAATTTGTATTCAAAACACATTTACAACTTTGACGATCGAGTTGGCGCGGGTTAACAAAATCCTATTGGGTAAAACAAAATTTCTGACTGTTTACAGCCACATTAAAAAACTATTGGATACTCTGGAAAGAATCCAGCCTTAATATCTTGCATATGAAGAAATGACGATACTACGGTAAATAAGCATCAGCTGATAAACCTTTTTTTAATAAGATAGGTCTTACATCCTATCCAACTAAAAACAGTTTCACCACTTATTTTTCAATTGAATCGGCTATTTAAACATCGAAAAATTGTTTAAAATTACTCTTCGCAAAAATGTGATCGTTTTAATGAGTATATGAATTCAGTTGTTAAGTAAATAAAGTATTAGATATCAAGATATAACATCATACGAGGGTGGTACAATAGGTCCTTTGAAAATCCAAGAGATGGCGCTTTTAGTATCGAAAATAAATTGAAGTAAACAACTTAAATTTGTCTATAAAAATGGATAAAAATGAGTCTCGAGCAGTGATTAAACACTAGTATTTGAAAGTGTTGACGCTGAAATAAATCAAAACTTAGTTGGACGAAGTTCATGGCACATCTGCTCCTGTGTTTGCAACTGTTTACAATTGGGTGAATGAGTTTAAACGTGGCCGCACATCCACAAAAGATGAATGCAGATCCGGACGCCCTGTGGAAGTGTCTACCCCCGAAATGATTGACAAAATCCACGACATGATTTTAAGTGATCGACGACTCAAAGTGCGCGAAATAATTGAAGCCATAGGCCTGTCACAAGGGATAGTAGCTTCAATTTTGCATGAAAAATTGAGCGTGAAAAAAATTTCGGGAAGATGGGTGCCGCGTTTACTTACAGGTTGTTTTGGCGCTTCTTCAGTCGCAATCCTGGTGAGTTTCTTCGTCGATATATAACTGTTGATGAAACATGGATACAAAACTACACTCAAAAGACAAAGCAGTGGATTTTGAAGGCGAACGGGCTCCAAAGAAGGCGAAGACTGTCAAGTCGGCCGGTAAGGTTATGGCCACGGTCTGTTGGGATGCTCGTGGAATCACATGCATCGATTTCTTGAAAAAGGGAACAACGGTAACAGGAGAGTATTATGCGTCATTATTGGAAAAGCTGAGCAAAGAAATCAAGGAAACGCGTCCTCATCTGAAAAAGAAAAAGATTCTCTTTCATCAAGACAATGCACGGGTGCACACCTGCGCAGTTGCAATGGCCAAAATTATGGAATTGAAGTTCCAATTATTACAACATCCACCGCACTCACCAGATTTGGCCCCCAGTGACTATTTCTTATTTCCAGACTCGAATGAATGGCTAAACTGAGCGATGGAAACATTTGGAAATATCAGAAACACGAGTAACGCTTGAGTTGGAATTATTGACAGCTAATTTCGTTTTCCTCGATAGTCACGCGGCCCCAATCAAGAAAAACTGATAGTCCACTTCCTATTTTGATAAAGCGTTAAGATATCTTTATTACTCCACATTGGCACTTTATTACTCCGCATTTACTCCCCTCACTAACGAAAGAATAAGGAAAAAGTATTGTTTTATTCTGCGTACATATCGACCACTTCTCTTTTGAAAAACATAAACCTTTTATAAAAGACATAAGACTTTAACATTCAAATGAATGATTAATACACATATAACACGATGTGACTCAAACAAATATATTTATTCTAGAAAAAAGTCGTTCCTGTTATTACTCACGAAAACAATTTCAAAACTATCCGATTGGTAACACTTGGCAAAGGTGAAGCTAACACTGATAAGGACAAGCACAAACTATTATATTTATGAGCGAAATTATCCGGCGAAAGTACATAACACAGATATAATAAATTTTCAAGATATAAAACCCAAGATGAAAGCGAGCATGACTTTTCATACACTTTCCATTATCTAGGATAACGTAGAATTATTAAACTGAGGTTCAATAACTGTAGAAAGGTTATTATTTCAGAGTTGACGAAAGAAATTTGGGGGAAGAATTGGCGGGCATTAGTTTATCTTACGCAAGGAGATACTTTAAAAGCATAGGGTGTGATGAATTAAAAAGGCAAGTTGGAAACGAGAAACCCAGAAATCGAAGTTCCACTCTGGAAGCGGGAAAAGAAAAAGGGAAAACCTTTTCCTCGGCCCTAATTGAATACCCAAGATCAATCCATCGTGTATCACGGAAATTAAACTCCAATTCACGAAATTTTTCATAAAAAGGGGCGCCTCTTTTCGCAATTCTACTAGGGAAGTTATTTTGGAGGTACATACTCCGCCATCGGGGTGGCAGGCACTATCAGCGGTCGCAGATAAGCGAAGGAAGAGGAGGAAAAAATGACCCGGTCTGTGGCCAGAGCAAAGTGAAGGACGAAGTAAGAGAGAGAGGAAGAAAGGGATGGCTCGAAAGGGTCATGAAGGAGAGAGAAATAACACTGAAATAACAAAAAATCTCGACCGCTTTAAATAATTAAAAACGCTCAAAAAATCTTTCCCGTCATTAAGGGTCGTAAAAAAAGGAAGGCCCTTATCTCACGATAGCACAAACCCTTACATTTTTTGAAGAGGGGACACGTGATCTACCCTCCCCCTCCGTTCCCCCGTGTTGCCTCTCCCTCTCGCACCACCGCATGCCGTTCCTCCCTCCAACCACGAGTCAATTACCCCCCTAATCCACCTTCAACTTCCCCTCTCTTGCCCCCGACAACCAGCGTCCCCTCCACCGCGCTCGCTCCACGCAAAGTCCCCAACCCCGTGTTCCCTGACTTAAGCTTTTCACTCTCCCACCCCGATCCCTATTCCTCCTTTCACTTCCCCATCCGCCAGTCTTCGCCCACCTCCTCCATCACGCCCTCATGGTGTCACCTCTTCCCACCCTAAGGGGTCTCCCCTCGCCACCCGTGCCCGTTTTATCCTTCGCACTCACATCCGACTCCACATTTCCACTCACCAGAGTTCACTACTTCCCGCAATATTTTTTTCATGCCTTAATTCTCTCTCCACAGGTTTTTTCACTCCTCATGCTCGGAACGGCCGATTTTTTTTCAACGACGCTCTTGCATAGTGTGGGGTCATGCTACGTCATTGAAAGCTGCCGAAAACTGAAATCCATTCATCAGTGACCCAACAACGTACGCTCTCCTGCAAGGTTGCTCCTCAGAAAGTCTAAGCTTGTAGTTCACTTTTCATTTAGTTAGGACTATCATCTTTTCAAGATGTCTTTCGACTTTAGGCATATCAGCAAAAATATCCAAAGTTGAGCAAATTCAATACGTGGTCATATTGTAATTGACGCGTGCTATTGAACACAAAATTAGTGATTAAATCTCAATAACAAGATAATTATACATCTAATACATCTGAAACATAATTGGGGAACAAATTGAACGCGTATAAAATGTGGAGGACTTTTGGAAATGTTAAAATGCTCGTTTTAATTTTAGATGCAAAAAATGAACCAAGTTTTGAAGCCCATTGAGGGTTTATTATTTTGCTATAATTTTGAAAATTGATGAAGGAATGAATTCATCTCACGATTTATTCAAACTTAACATATCGCATTGAATTTAATTTTCCTACATTATACGCAGAAACCTCTGCGATAAATCTGCATATAATATCAGATATTATCTTTTCCAGAGAAATCAGATATTTCGAGATAAAGGTATGTACTAACGTGTACATTACTTGCCTTGCATATAGCACTATACAAGATAAGGCCCATGATTTTTCGCAATGTTATATATATATATATATATATATATATATATATACATATATATATATATATATATATATAGGCACTATGTAAGTATATGTCAAGAACCACATTTCAAGGACCTTTTCCAATTATTTTTCACCTGATCTGCTTTAAAATTCCGAATACTTTCCAAGATAATTTTTCGGAAAACTTTTCAATTAAACCCCTTCATACTAAAACCACATTAATCCATCACATAAACTAATTAGTATTAAGCTCAAGTAAGAGGAATCCGAATTTCCGCGAGTAAGCCTCTTACTGAAGAAGCGTGCAAATAATAAGAAATATGGTAAAATTTTCCTACTACGTTCTTTTCCTGACGGTCGCAATGGATGTTAAAATCAAATTACTCTCCGCCAGTGACCCGCTGAAGTGAATTTCATGGCGCAAATAAGAAGTATTTTTTTAAAATGTATGATACGAAATAGCTTCACATGAATCAAACAGCGACCATTAATTTTTGAGAATATTAAGTTTAAGGTCTATTTTTAATTTAATGTTGACAGATGATTGAGGTTATAAATTAATTTGTTCTATAGAACTAGAACAGGTAGATCGTGGAGTTCTAATTGAGAATCTGGCTCTTGGGCTAAGGGTGGATCAACTGTGGGGGAAAGAAGGTGGGGATGAAGAAAACAAAGAATTTGTTTGAATTGGAGAGAGGAGCCGTCAGGGTCCCTCTCGGGAAAATTTGATTGAGAGGAGACAGTTTCAATTTTACAACGCCGCTTGAATTGGGTCGGCAGTAGTTCCCCTAAGAGAAAAATATCCACAAGAAGCATTTTGCGTACACACATGAGCAAGTGATCGTGTATACAAGAAAAATATGCAATAAATACAGTAAATGGCGTTTGTTGTACGTAAATATTTGGGGATCAAGTTGATCAACTGGATATAGTTCTTAACGCTCCGAGAACCTGGATTCGATTCCAGACGGTGGTAGATTTTTTTCAGAGATGACCCGATTCCTACTCGGGGTGAATAGTGACATATGTCGTCCGTCGGAAGGAACGCTTAATTGTGGGCCCCTTGTCTCCTTCCGTTGAGCGTAGACTAATGCTGACACCGGGTTTCTCTTTACCCTTTCGTCTTCCACCACCTAAACATCCCACATACGCCAATGTAACCACCGAGGGAGTAAATGATCTCAACTGTCGACTGCTTTCCTGTAATAGCTACAGCTGAGCGTTTTTATTTCATGGCTACAGTCCAAAATATGTACGTTTACAAGTATAGGGATATGCGTCGGCCATGAAAGATCAAACGCGGATTTAAGGCATAATCTTAAATGTTCTGCGTCAATATAATAATGTTCAATGGACAACGATTTTAATTGATCTGATGAAACGAAATAGCGATATTTCCTGAAAAATAATCACGGAAAAAGGACGCAGTGGAATCAATAGCTTTGTGACCACGTGAGTTAAATAAATTAGGTCAAAATAAAGAAATCACTCATTAACTCGCCACATTGATAGCTTTCTAGGCTGATATATAACAAAAGTTTCTTCGGCGCCTCTCTTTTAATATAATGGTACATTAATCAAATGACCCAAGCAGAACCAGCAGTTGGCATCAAGAGGTAATTCCATTGCTGACATCAATTTTCAGTTTTCCGTAAACGCAAGCAGTATAATTCGTTTGAAAACTTTCACTGACCTTATCTTACCATCTGACCTCTACGGCTTTCCAAAAAATATCTTCCAAAAAATGCAGGCGTAGCATCCTGTGCCAGAGAATGCTTCTCTGTCCCCTTCTCACTTCCACCCTACCTCACATCTCAAAGAACGTCTCCCCTCTCTTCTTCCCCTTTTCTTGAAGCACCCCACGTTACCTCGGCTTCGAGAAAATCAATTTTCATCGGTCGACTCGATCACGGAAAAGGAAATCAACTGTAGCCATTTAAAGTGGAAAGAAATTCTTGGCATTTGGTGAGAGAGATCCTCTGCAAGTTGGAAATTACTTTTATGTGAAACGCGACTCATCAAGTTCATATCAACTATCTACTTGCTTACAAGCTTATAAATTTTTTTGCGTGATGGAAATGAGTTTTTAACAACCTATGTTCAAACCTGAGATATTTACGACGATTTAAGAGATTTACACCAGCCATGGAATCAAAATGTTCACAAAAATACGAATAATGGCGGCTTATATTTAAAAGTTTATACAAACAAAGAAAAGCAAGACATAGAGAAGAGGATACGAGAAATCCTAAAGAGGTAAGGAGAAATTATAAGGAGAGAGGATCTCATTAGGGTTTCTCTCCTAAAATTCCTCTCTCCTCTCTCATCATACCCATCTACGCCTATTATACTGCTTCAATGACAATGTTTCCGCGCCGTAAATAACCAGACTCCATATCAAAATGTTAACGTGCCTTTTCTTAACATCGTTACTCAACAACCCGGCATCAAATCTTTTTTCATTGTGAAAGCTTCTTTACCTAACGCGATCCTTTTGCTTAAGTCTCTACTAGTTAGACAATTTTGGTCAAAGTAGTTTGAACAAAGTAGTCAAGACACTCCCGAGATAAGTAAACTGCTCCATCTGCTTTAGTTTTTGCCTCTCTATTTAGTTAGTTCAACTCAGATTTTCTATTCTTGGAAAACCGCATGAAAAATTGTTCACATTTATTCTCATCCCACATCTACCACACTGAGTTAACAATTAATTCAGCAATGCTTGCACTCTCTTGGCTAAATGACAAAATAAAGACTGTAGTCTTTATTAATATGTTTAAGAAGTTGGTAGTAAACATAAAAATTCTTAAATATTCTCTAGGAGGATTTGGCTCTGAAAACAAGCTTGTTGGTTCACAAATATCATAATTTGAAAGTGATGAAAATGATAATATTGGCTGCTCATTTGTAAATTTCATCTGCCCACATAATCTTTGAAGCAACTGCGCATTATTAAAAAGAACTCACTCCCAATATTTGAGAGGAGGAAAGAGTGTTAGAAAGTACGACTAAACTTGAGTTATTTCACATTCATTGCACATATCTGAACGTTATTAAGGAGACAAGAAATATAAGCAGGTGAGTGACATAAATACGAATATGAGATACGTAAGGTATATATTGCCAACAAACTTGTTCGTTCTAAATGGCATGAATCTCTGATGGGCTCTTCATTACACCGATAACCTGACAGTTTTAATGCATAGAACGTGCATAGCACATTTAAGCTCTTCAAAGACGGCTTTACTCGTTGAATGAGGACTGATTGTTAAATCAACAGCTCAAAAATAAATTTTTATTCAGTTATTTCTAAAGAGATTAATTATAGGGTCAAAATATTAATATTAATGATGCATGGCAAATCGAACAATCGAATAAAAAAGGATCAACATCGAAAAATGACAAATTATCAGTTTATTTTGTTTGGATCAGAAGGAGAAAATTTGAAACAAAATGTAAATATAATTATCATTTGAAATCCTTCGGATCAAAAACGATCAACTAAATCACTCATCTCATTTTATTATTGATAGCAATCGCTTTTCTCCTCAACGAAATGACTCAACAATGATATTTGTTTATGTTTTAAGAAATTTAACGATGCTCTTTATAATTTTATGATATCCTAATTTATTTTCAAAAAGCTGAAACGAAGCTGAAACTGTCCCTCAAGCCAGAAAACTTTATATTTACTTCAAATTATTTAAATAATTATGAACACAGTAACATAAAATATGCATGTATGTATGTATATATATATATATATATATATATATATATATATATATATATATATATATATATATATATATACATTCAAACACGAAATCCCGCCAAACGGCGAATAAATACTCATATATACAGAAACAGATATAAGGAAAAGGGATAGGAACACATATAAAGGACGAACACAATAGAGGTGGGGAAGGCGGAATCGAACGGATCACAAGAGTAAAAATATTTCCTCAACCGGGACTCGAACACCGGATCTTTCCACTTGCCGGGCGGATGCTCTTAACCACTTGAGCTATCGAGGATAGTCAATTTACCCTGAGATCCGTGGGTCTAATATGTCGCCAAGCGCCCCGATTCTTTCAGCCAAGAGATGGCGTCAGGGGGCTGTTTCACCCACCAAAGGAGAAATAGACAATACACAAGGAAAGGAAAGGACAGTGGGTTAGAATTCATAGAACATCATACAGGAAAGGAACAGTGCGTTTCGTGGCACGCATAGCCAGAAGAAAGAGATGAACCACATTGGCCAAATACACATTCAAACACGAAATCCCGCCAAACGGCGAATAAATACTCATATATACAGAAACAGATATAAGGAAAAGGGATAGGAACACATATAAAGGACGAACACAATAGAGGTGGGGAAGGCGGAATCGAACGGATCACAAGAGTAAAAATATTTCCTCAACCGGGACTCGAACACCGGATCTTTCCACTTGCCGGGCGGATGCTCTTAACCATCCTGTATGATCTTCCTTTCCTGTATGATGTTCTATGAATTCTAACCCACGCAAAAGAATTGGAGACATATTATCCCTCAAGTAGGTGTATGGATATTTTTAATAGAGTAGGTAACGACGTAGCTAGAGAATGAGAGTAGGAATTAACGATGTGGGATAATAATCACGAAGAGAAAGAGCAGAGGAGTAGAATTCCCCGCACTGAATAGATACACTCTTTGTCAATACTATCGACAAACTCAACCGTCGTTTGAATTCAATGCCCATTGTTTTTAGAAAATTATTAAGAAATATGAAAATCGAATACTGGAGCGAGTGAAAACACGAAGCTAACCATTGGCAGGTTTCTCTTCATGAATTCCATCAAGACCTTATTCATGTTGCGATAATGGTGGCAGATCACCTCAAGTTACAATAGACTGGAAAGACAATAAACAATACATTTACACAAAATTTGCTATCTTTATAACTTTAAATAAATAATATTATGCTTACATTTTTATACAATAGTGTCCCTTTAGGCTACTAAACTCGAATAAAACAATACATTGACGCAATTCCAAAATAATGCCATAAGCTTTTCAAAATACCTACCTAATAATCTTCCAACAATCATGATCCTCAATCTTTCATTTATAATAGCAATATTTCCGTGAGTGTAAAACAGGTAAAAATAAATAACGGAAGAAAAGTGATATTTAAATATGGATTTGACCATAAGGATATAGAAGTGATTAGAAAAAGTATTGAGATAACAAGCGGCATAATATTTTCACCAGGATGTAAAGTAGCGACAAAGAGTATCAAAGCGACAGAGACTACCATTTTAGCATATGAAAGTAATATTTGAAATGCAAAGATCTCGAGTAGGAATTATTCTGTGTGAAACGTTAGAGACAGAGAATGTGCTAGCAATTTACAAAGGGCACCTTGAATTAAAATAAGTAAAAAAACAACGAAAACATTAAAAAGGGGCGTCAATAAAGAAAAAATACTGCGAGCGTGAGCTTAATAAAAAAAGAAAATGTTTACAATCAAATGATTTCAGAGTGTAAAAATCATTCGCCTTGACTGAGATTCGATCCCTCGATGTCCGGCCGAGTACTTTAGCCAGTTCGAATCCCGGTCAAGAATGATTTTTACAATCTGAAATCGTTGCAATGTAATGCACATTTAGCGGATGACTCCGTTAAAAGTTACTGTCGCGGAATCTCCCGCAGTTTCTTGGAATTTGAGAAAAATGTTTAGTATAAAGAACTTCCGAAAAGGAATATTTTAGGGGAGTGAAAGTGAGATTTTGCGCACACTTGCACTGCATACTTTCCCATGATAAAGAGCGTCACTCTAAGCTATTACAAGATTAAAGAAGCAATTGTCCCTCATTAAAATATTAGAGAGGTCATGCTCATCAAAAATGATTAACAGTAGCTAGTCATGAAGATATGTTTGCATTTTAGGCTAAAAACTGTTACTTTTTGCTACATAATTAGGTTGGATATTAAAGACACTGAAAGGTATTTAAAGATCTATGTTGCGGGTATTAAGCTAATATAATTACATTAAATATTTCATTTTACATAAGACATTTAAGGTAATATGAAATTTCTAGAATTGAGAAATTGGTTTTTATTGCTTTATTACTGTTAAATGATGATTTTGAAAACAGTATTAATGATTGAATAACTGAAACTTAATTACTCATGACTGAAAGAACGAAGGAAAACTTTAATTTGAACATATTATTCAAATAATTTCTTTCTCGAGATATGTACATCCGTACTGAAATTAATTGGTACCATTTTGATATTTACTTTATTATATGACACGGTGTCACAAGTAAAATTCTACCTGTATATTAGTCAGGTAGGAATTCTATTAAATAATTTCCAAAAAGTGGCCAAAGCCTTAGCCAAGTTAACAATTTTTTCTCCTCAATTTATGAATTTACTTTTTTAAATAAACGTAGGGACCATTTCTACCAGACCTTGTTTGCTTATAGTGTACTTTATCTTGATTGTTAAGAGCTTTGAATCCAACAGAAATGAAAGAAACCGCTTTGGGAATTAATTACTTACGGTTGGCATACCGGTGGGCATATTTGTATCCCCGACAAAACGGGCGGTAGGTTTACTGAGTGCCCGTTCTTCTCTTATAAAACTATTGAATATGTCAACGACCTGCGGAACGAAACTTTACCAGTAGGATGACCATGGCAAAGAACGTGGCCGCAATGTTTCGCATGGGTAATCGAGAGGTCAACTTCATTCCTCCCTTCAGCAAGCAGAGGGAATTTTGATCTCGTATAAGTGTATAGAACGTGCAATAAAATAAAAAAAGACAGGAAGCAGACATCGAGGAATATATTTCTAAAAGCAGCTTTTTCTGATCCTTACTCCAGACTTCTCGATATCTTGTCTTCTTAGTTTGGTGGTTTTAATTAGGACATGATCACTGGCTCTTTACCTTGGCTCGACTGCATTTACTGGGTTTTGCTTCACATAAGATAAAAAGAATAGTTATACCGTCCTAGATGAAATATACGCCTCCAAAAATACTCAATAATTCTTTATTTCATTCTTTTCGAGTCCATCATTATGTCAAGTTCGAGAGATGAACATTAATTATGTAATGAATTTAAGTATTTTAAGAAAACACTTCCTGCATTTATGTCTGCTATTTTCATTATTATTAGTAAAAATTGGAACTGGGAAATGCAGGTATGGTATTACGATTGACGCTTCACATTCTTATAATTCATTATAGCACCTACTGAACAATGTTCAAACCAGTGGTGGTTCAAACTTAAAGAGGTCTAATTACTTATTTTATATTGTTCCAGGGTAAAATATAACACGCAAACGTAGTGCTGACATAAACGAGATAACGTTATTAATAATTCATTCATGGCTACCGGTACGCATTTAAATAATGTGTAGTAAGTTACTGGAGGAATGCTCCTTCAGATTGAAAAGCTTTCACTAATCACGGATCAATGTAAATCATTTCAGGTATTACGGAAGCGAAGGAAAATAGACAAGAGAATCCGGCCGAAGGGATGCAGAGAATGGAGATGGGTAGAGGCGTAGATTGGGGACGTTCGATGGGAGAGACAGCCAAGAAGAAACATGCCACGACCGAAGAGTAACGGGCCAATAAATCATAAAGCCACAGACACCACGTCAGTTCCGAGGGAGGGAGCGGTGGTGGATGGTTCGCGGTAGTGGGGACAGAGAAAAATAAAACCATCTCTCGTCTCGTCCCACATGTATACACTTCTATCACTCGACCAAACACACTCACTAGCCTTTTCCCTTTTCCCTGCCTATGCCCTCACCCTCCTGCATCGTTACACCTACGTCCCCATAACGGAGACCCACTTGGTAGTACCAATACGCCTCATCCCTCCCCACACTCGGCCCAAATCAGCTCAGCGTCATCTTCCCACTTCACCCCCTTCCCCAACCCCAGGCGCGCATTCACTCCGACCATTCTCGATTCAAGTCCCTTGCGACGCGCGATTTGCAGCGAGGCGAAGGGAGCAGGCGATAGAGGGAGGAAGGGATGCCATGCCCGGCTGCATGGGTGGGGACCCGGGAGGGAGAAAGATGCGATTGCAATCACTTTGATAGGCAGGTGAAGAGAATGATGATCGTGCTTAGGGAAAAAGAAAGACTGATCGACAACACACACCGTCGACGACCATGATAAATCATAGACACAAGTTTTCCCCATTGCAGGTTAAATTGAAAAATAACGAAAAAATATAGCATCCTAAATATGTATCACTTCAAAATTTGAAGAATCATGCCTGATACGAGGAGAGGACTTTTTTTTGGAGAAATTCGATCTTTTGTTTTGTATGCATGTAAAAACTTTAGAATTAAGAAGCAATACTTAACTGACGTATAATTCTGTTCACTTATTGTGCCAAATATTTTCCGATAATGATTGAACGAAAGAGTAAAATATTTACTAAAACGTATCTCTTGGTGCAAAACGACTATGTTACAAAATAACTGGCCTTATAAATTAATTGAAAAATCTCCTTATGTGAGGTACTTTAAGACCAATGTATTTTTAACTATAAAAAAGTTTGGCTCACTGCAGTATACCAATCGAATAGATAATGAAATATAAATAAACAGTTTTACTCTACGTACGTATATGTAAATAGTATACATGCCGGATATAACGTACGTATTTCACCACTCATAATCCATTTATTAGGAAAAATAATTGGGTATAAAAATGGAATCGTTGCATTTTTTCAAATACAGATGGCAGGCTAACTCTAGTGTCTGCATAACTAAGTAAGTTGGTGCTCACAATGCTTAAACTTAAGCTTTCCAATGGGATACATGATGAAATTTCTGAAGTCTTCTTCATGTTGCACTCAAAATTTGCCTAGACAAAACACCCGCATTTTTCTTGACATGAATACAATGAACAGGGACAATGGTGAAATAACAGAAGGTCGGAAAAGGCTCTCTGGTATCATGAAATTAATCTCCCGTTTGTTATATGCCTACAACAGGGAACACAAAGCACCTTTAAAAGGTACTTTCCGTGAATTAGTTTGACGGGGATAATTGATCTCAGCATTCAAAACTGTTGGAAGCGTCGCAAACATTATCTCGAGTCAGAGGTATACATTACAATACAATACGATCTTCATCAAAAACAAATATGAAATACAAACTAGTACGATGCATGAGAAAGTAATACTCGATGTAAATGAAACTCGTAAATATTCCGAAGCTATATGAGACAAGATTTCAATAGTCCAATTTTTTCCATTTGAAATAGAATCAGGTATAGCAAAGCTGACAGTAAAGAAACGAGAGAAATACGAATAAATAATTTAGGGAAAATGTAGGTGCAGGGGGAGGTTTATTCATTCATGAATGAAGGATTCATCACTTCAAAAATGAAAACGAGTAGGTGTGTTACAAAAAAATCTTTCTTTTCTAAACCACCTCCATTTTCTACTTCTTAACTCCATTGAGTATAATTCTAAATCGCTCCGAAGCTTTTGTAGATAATACGGGGTGTCAGATATGACAGATAGTGTCAGTGCACGGGTGGCCGTGCAACGTTTGTGCCTCATTGTTCCCATCTTCCTTTTTTTTCGAATCACCTCTCACTCTGTGCGTGCCACCTTTAAACGATTTCTAAAACGAAAGCGACAAAGCATCGCTAACTGCCGCCGTTACTTCTGGGCACGTGAAATAGTGAGCCGGGCAGGGCCAGCAAACAAGCAGTAAGGAATGGGAAAGATAGATAGGATTAAAAAGAGGAAGGGCCTCGTGTAGAAGGGTAAAAAAGGATGCGCTTGGGAAAAGAGTTCCAAGAGGGGAGCAAGGGACGGAGAAGCGGAGGATGGGACGGCGGCAATGGACGGGCAAGCAAACTCGGCCAGTGGGATGGACGGAGGAAATCTTTTCTTCTAGATACGTACTCCACTGGTTTGAAAAAAACTAGGCGTGACAAGGGACTTAAACGTGATATGATGGACCATATAGACTTTACCGGTTTTTGGAATATGCCCTTAAAATACATCCAAATGATTATGCCCGTACGTGACTGTGGAAAAGATGAAAGTTACCAACTGCAGTTTCGTTGAATCAATAGGTTAAACTTCATCACTAGCCTTAAGAGTCACCTCCTGAGAGTACTCAAAAGAATTTTTCAATTTTCTGGTGATTTGAATTTATTACAAATTTTTGTTGAGCAATTTTGTTGAAGTCAAGCAAAACACCTTTGAACTAGGACTTGTTCAGTCAAAAGATGTCGTAGTCGAATGGGTCATGGTAAATTTATGATATATCATAGCTTTACACACACCCTCTCTCCTCCTAAGCCCCAACTAGTGTGAAAATATTCCACACCTCATACCTACATAAGTGTTTTAATAAATCATTCTTTAATTCTGCATATGTTCTACCGTTCTTAATTTAATTTAAGATTTAAATTTTTTTCCACCTCCTATCCATCTCACTACTCCAGAATTAGAAGCGGGCCACGTAAATACTTTTTTTCTAGCTCAAGGCAAGTTAAGGTGTAAAGCAGTGTCATTTAGACAGGAAAAAGTTTTTAAAGTTAAATTGTTCATGTTTATTAAGAGAACTCTAAGAAAATTTTACACCAAAAAGGTTTTGCTATTAAAATGTACAAAATATCAAAATTAAATCTTACAGATTATTCTTAACAGTCCCCAATATAGCTTGGTTGGCTCCATTTAACGAAATGACATAAGCAGGCTCGCAGCAAAATAACTGGCACTAACAAAACTTACCATCAATAATTCGAAAAATATGAAAATTATTTGAAGTTTCGCTATTAAAAGGCTAAATAATGAAATAATGAACAAGCATACCTCCTTAAACTGACGAATTCTTGGTACACGGTATAATTAATGCTAAGAGTTTTGTATATTCGCAATAAACATTCTATATACAAGGATATCTATACATGTATCTTGTAAACTATTCGAAAAACATATTGTAAATAAATAAAATAAAACTGGCTGAAGGGAATTCCGTAATAATACCATACCCTACCCTACAATTTTTCTAAATGTTGAACGCAGCACTCTATTTCAACATTTTGTGCACTGTAGTTTTAGTCTGATTTCATTGGTTTTCTCGATGGTTTCTGATTTCACTCCAGGAACATTTAGAGATGCCAAAACTAGCACATTCTACGATGCCAATTAACCCATTGATGGAAACCCACCCAATTTACCCACTTTTGCAAACCACAATTTGCCATCAATCAATAAATTGCAATAGAATCCCAAACCTAATGGAAGCTAGAGAGGGAAAAGGCTAGGGGCAAGGTCCAGAAAATTTTACCACCATCTTCATTGCTCTGTTGAACATGCAATGCAAAAAGTACAATCACGGTTTTTTCATACAAACGAGTTCTCTCCAAAAAGTAACATACGTTTCGGTCTAGTGGAGTGGTGGGGAGGACTTGAGCCACCATTTTGGTGCCTTAAAGTCCCTACACGCAGTACGTATCCTGCTATCGAAGTGTACCAACTATGGTTCTTTTACTTTGCTCACTGCAAACTGTTAAAATGAGCGCTGCAGTAGAAAATCCCGTAAGTTGTGAAGTGCAATCTGTGATTTGGTTTTTACTAACAGAAAACTAAAAGCCGATTGAAATTCATGTGCAACAATGTGAAGTGTACGGAGACGGAATAATGAGTGAAGGTGGAGTGAGGCAGTGGTGCATTCAGTTTAAAAATGATCGCACCAATGTTTACGACGGGGACAATGTTTACTGCAGTAGTCGGCCCAGTCTTATAATAGATGAACTGATGGTGAAAATCGGCGAAAATAGTCTTGTAGTCGCCGATTTACGATTACAGATCTCTCGCTTCATTTCCCCAAATTTTATGAAGTCGACTGCATAAAAATTTAGCAGGGGTCTATCACAAGTTATTAGCGAGATGGGTGCCGAAAATATCGACGGCAAACCACATTAAGCAGTGTCTTGTTGCATCGCTGACTTTCCTGGAAGCCTATGACAAAGATAGTGACGGACTCTTAGATCTTATTGTAACTGGAGAGAGTAAAATATGTCAGTTGTGAGACAGAAAGGCAGTCTATGGAATGGGGACACAAGAGGTCTTCCAGAAAACCAAGAAAATGTTTGCAAACTTTGTCATCCAAAAAGATAATGACAACTGTTTTTTAGGGCGCCTAGGATGTGCTTCTGGTCGATTTCTTCACTGATTGAATTGAGAATCTTGTGTATCTACCATTATTTTAAATGCATCAATTTGAATGACAACTACCTAGAAAAATAGTTTAAGAATGTGCCTTTCAACTGCATATAGTAAAATTTAGTCTTGCAACTAGGTTCATAATTAGTTTGAAAACGTAGGTGACTTCCTGGATAGCCTTCGTATTTTACCCCGTTTGTGGAAGGGGAAAGAAGTATAAGGTAGAAGGATTATGCGGTACTCAAGGATACGTATAGATCTAACGAAGAGCGAGAGTTTAGTATTAGCCTAACAGCATGATCAGACCGGAAATATAGGAAGTTAAGCGGGGTAGAACATTCTCTCTTACCCTCGACCTGAAAATCATAAAAAATTAACTCGTAATAAAATATTTTTCTATTTAATCACAATGGACCTGTTTTTTGAAACTTTTTGATGGAATTGTTGGCGGAGTACCTCTTTAGATTCCTACTAGTTTCATTTCCGTCAATTGGCAAATTATCAAACGACACTGACCTTCATGTTGATGGACACCCGCTTCTCTCCGAATGCCCCAGGCAGTGCTCCGAGGGCTCCCGTAGCTTGTTTTTGCCTTCGGTTCCGGAAGACGATGAAGAGGATAGCCGAGGTGAGCAAGAGAATGACCACAGTCAACACACCAATGACCAACCCAATGTATTGACTCGGCTGGGACTCCTTCCCTTGGCCTGATGGAGCAGCAGCTGAAAATACAAATGGTTCACGGAAATTGTAAGAAATGATGACCTAGATTCCCTATGAATTGAAGCGGCTATTGTTAATAATATTTTCCATGAATGCAGAGAGAAATGCCGTCAGGCCTAACAGCTACGATCAATTCTAAGGAATTGAAGCTATTGACTTAGGTATGCCGTTGAACCTGCCTTTGAAGGCTTTTGAGTTAATTAAAGATCAATGAATTATGCCAACAGTAAAAAAACCGTACCTCAGTAAAGAAATGAAATGGTGGTTGTTTTAAAACTCCAGAGGTGAATATAATGTACTTCATATTTTTGAACATTTGGAAAAAAAATCATTAAAATGAAATTTCTCTTGTCTAACTCGTTAATTGTGGTCGGACACATGCCCGGTCGCATGTACGCTTAATATTTATTAAGTTACGTTTGAAAGTTTGACAGAATAACCAGGTTCAAAAAATGAAAATACCTTTAAAGAGGGTAAAAGTGATAAATCCAAGTGTGCACTGTACGAAATTCAAGTAGAACAAGACAAGGGCATTCACAGTAAAAGTTCAGCAGGCATCAGTGAGCAACAGAACTCCTACACAATATGACCATACTTTCCGCAGAGGCAGAACTAGCTCGCATTTCATAAACGTCCCTCTCCATCACTGTATGTCAGACAATCTAGCCGGCATTCGTTTCCAGTCGACGGTGGGGGAACCGTTCGCGAAAGTTTAGTCTCAGGAAATTCTCTTCCATTCCCTTTATGATAGCTTTTCACTTACCTCTACCCATTCCTATTCCTTTCCCTTTTGAGGAACCCGTAATATTTTTGCGATGAACTTGTATGTTTATGCATATGCTATTTGAGATATTAAAATTGTTGGTAAATGGTAGTGAAAAAGGTAAAAAGTAGGTAGGGAATACTCTTACTGATGTACCTTCAGTTAAAACTGATATCATATAAATGCTTTCTGTGCGAGAGCAACGAGCTATAATTATATTCTCTTTTGGATTTCCTTGGAAAATTACATCTATATCACTCTAACACTTCAGCTAGCGTAATTCTGTTTGACATGGTCAGAACTCAAATTTCAACCGGGTTCACTGCAACTCGGTCTGTTGAAATTGTACTATGACGATTTCAGACATACCAGTGCGATTTACTGCCCATAAAAATGATAAAACAGAGATTTAAAATATAAAATTAAGAATATCGCTGATCACCTAAACAATAGTTCACCATGCATATTTGAAAAATAACGTAAATTAACAGCGCTATCATCCCGCAGTATCATTTAATGGCGATTAAATGTTTGATTTTTGTGAGACTAATAAATAGTGATTAATAATTTGAATAAAAGATTTTTATTACGGGAACTTAACCCACAATACAGTTTATGCCCTGTGAGCACAACCTTTTCTTTATAAAATAGCCCAAACATACTATTTATACGACTTTTAGCATTATATTTATAGGAAATAAAATGTATTGAGAGATTATGATTAATTTCAATGATTTAATACATCATACTTTATTTCAACTGCTCATATGAACATTTAATTTATCTGTGCTCTGTACAGCTTGAGAACTAAAAGCAAAAACGAAAAATAGATATATTAAAAGTAATTTCTTGAAGGAATTCAAAAAATCCGATTGTTATCTCAGGTCTATGAATAAGCCCTCAAACATTTCATGCAATGTGCTAAGCACTGTGAATATGATTACCTTGTGCAGATCCTGGGTTGCGATCGTCCCTCGTCGGAGAAGTTTGCACCTCATCCCTTTGTAAGGGATATTCTTTCTCTCTCTCCTCCGGCACGACCCCAGAGCCTCCGGCGCCGCTCACTCCGGGTAAGCCATCGATCGAGCCCAATAGCGTTTCCTCTTCCGTGAAGTTGCCCGATACGATGACTGGATTACGACGGCCCAAAGAGATCAAGAGAAGGAGAGGAAACATTCGTTAGGGGAGATCAAGTTTTACGGCATCCGCGAGGAAATCCAATTTTTATAATTGTGTAGAACACTGGCGTAAAAAAAGTTATTCTCGGACAGAATTCCGTATTCCTAGGAAAACAAAATTATGAGCGGAGCGTTTACCAATCTATGTGGACGATGTGAGGGTGATTCAATATCGTATCTTTCGCGCTGGAGATATCAGTTGGATCATTGAACATGCAACATATGTCTCCGATCATCTCAGTTACTGTTCACTGCTCAATTTGGTTTTACAGCCAATCACCCTCCCAGCGATTACAAAATCAGGACGCTCTCCACTAAATTTCCCTCGACCTTCATTCCTTTTTGGTTACTTTTTTCCCTTCTTGCTGTTTCCAGGGACGGCATTTGCTTCACCATATAAATAAATACTGACATAGCAATAATAAATATAATAAATATATACTGACATAGCAAGTTCCACTGTCGCTGAAAGTTTTATTATTTTCAATGTAGGTTCGTTGTTGACAGTTGGCCATCTAATTATAACGAATATCTTGCTTCATTAGTGAAAATAAGGAAAGGTTTTTCTTACCCAGTTAATTTGGTTATTCGTCGCTACTAGCCAAATATTATAAGAAGAAATATTTTTATGAAATAGAAGATATATTACAATATTTCTACAGAGATGGCATAATAATAAAGAGCCAAAATAAAGAGATGTCAGTAAAATAATTTTCACCATCTTGAGGAGAAAGTTTGTTGCAACGAAAATTCCTTTTTAATTTGGCGCAATGTTTTGTATGTAAACATTACAAAAATATTGGAGAACAATTTCAATTCGTTATGAAAACTAAAAATAATATAGTGGCATGGAAAAATTAAAGTTAAATTTGCACTACATCGAGATGATATCGTCTAATAATTTCACTTTTGGCATCATTTGGATAGTTAACTTACAAAGGAAAATGTGGGAGGAAGAGGCTATATGGGCTGATTCGTAGTATCTATGAGAAAGGAATCTGGCCGGAAGACTTTGTGAGATCAGTGTTAGTTCCTATTTCGAAAAAGGTAAAGGCTACGTCATGTGAGGACTACAGGAAAATTAGTTTGATATCCCACGCAGCTAAAGTTGTTCTAAGGATCATAAACAAAAGAATCGAGTGTAGGGCAAATGATTACTTAGGGGAAGATCAGTTTGGGTTTAGGAAGGGGAGAGGTACGCGTGATGCCATTGAAGAAATGAGATCACTAATCGAGAGGAATATAGAATACAACCAGGAGGTATTTGCCTGTTTCGTATATTTCGAAAAAGCGTTTGATAGAGTGAATTGGGAAAAACTAATGAGTATATTGAAGAAAATAGGAATAGATTCGAGGGACAGGAGGGTAATCCGCAATCTATACATATCTCAGACTGCTCAGGTTCGAGTGGGGAAGGGGGAGTCCGGATGGGCAGTGTAAGGAAGAGGCGTAAGGCAGGGTTGCCCATTATCACCGTTGCTGTTCAACCTGTATGCAGAGGAAATGATCAAAGAGGCATGGGAAGAACTGGAGGTAGGAATGAAGGTGGACGGGGAATTCGTAAAATCAGTTAGGTTTGCTGATGACAAAGCTTTAGTTTGTCAGTCAGCCAAGGGGTTGCAAGCATTGCTGAGTGAATTGGAAATTCAGTGCGACAGGTATGGGATGAGAATCAATATTAATAAAACATAGGTTATGCGATTTTCCAGAAAGAAAAAAAAGCTGAGCTAAACATTAAAATAGGAGGGCAAAAGTTAGAGCAGGTAGAACAGTTTACGTATCTCGGAGGTGTTTTGGACCAACACGGTTAAAGTGGTTGGGACGTAAGGAGAGGAATTGAGCTGGGCAAAGAGGCTTTCACAAGGAGGGAGTTGATGAGAGGAACGCTGAGTAAGGATATTAAGAAAAGACTCGTAAAAACATTGACATGGAGCGTACGGCGCGGAAACGTGGTCATCGAAGCAGGAGGACAGACGTAGATTGGAGGCTTTTGAAATGTGGGTGTGGAGAAGAATGGAGAAGGTGACATGGACAGAGAAGAAAACAAATGAGGAAGTACTTGGTATGGTGGGCGAGGAGAGGCGTTTGTAGGGAGAAATCCTATGGAGGCAGGAAAAGTGGATGAGGGGGGTATTGACGTGCAGTGGGATGTTGAAGACTGTAATAGAGGGGAGAATGTGAGGTAAACGAGGAAAAGGGAGGAGCAGGATAGGGATATTGGGAGGAAGGAAGTATTCAGAGATCAAGAGGGACCTTATGTAGGGTAGGATGCTGGATTTTGTGTTTTGCTAGGAGTCGCAAAGTATTTATTTAGTAGCTGTGTCCATCGAAAAACCTACCTTAACCTGTAGATTACCTAATAATGACTTACATAATATTTAAATATAATAAGAAATTTAAAACCACGATATAAATGTTCCACCAAAATCAGAATTCTCAAGGTTGGCTGGATATATGTACTCCGTATATATTTGTGTTTTCATATTTTATGGATATACAAAATTCATCGTGTATAGGAATGTATGACCTGAAAATTTATTTTCCAAAACAGTAATTGTTCATCACAAAATAGCAAATGCTGCATATATATTAAAGTAGAAAATTCACAGGCCTATGCTTATTTGTTTCATGATTTCCAAAATATGACCAAATCATTTCAGATATACTGCATATGCTTTTATTAAGTAGAAATAGATTTAAAAAGAGGTCCATGAGAACGCTACTCTATCCTTCTTGGTAATTGAATATGTTGTCGTACCATAATACCTTCGAAGCCTAAAGGTGTTTGTCGGTTGCTAATACATACATTAAAAAAAAACAAAATGGTTAACATAGTTTTCCAAGGACGATACAGGACAGTCATGGTATTCACAATATAATTGTTGCAGTATAGTAAAGTATTAAATATACGGTAGAATAATCGAGAGAGTACCCCAACAAGCATTCCGTTATATTCTAAAGCATCTTCCAAGAAACTTCGGGGTATGCCGCAACAATAATTTTTTGACGGAGTCATCCGCTAATATGCATTTCAAATTAACAATTTCAAAGTGTAAAAGTCATGCGCTGGGATTCGAACCGTGATCCCTTGATATCCGGCCGAGTGCTTCAGCCAGTTAAACTATCGAGGCGTCCTCTAACAGTGCGAAATTTTGATGGCTTTAAAGGAAAGTGCTAAATTATTCTATTTATTATTGACTACTCTAATTATTCAAGGTACAAAAGGAGTCCAGTCAAGCAGCTATATTCTGTAGCACTTTGTAACGGCCCGCAGAAAGCTGGCACAGGTTTCGTTGCGTTCGCAAGACTTTTCACCACCTTATTCTACAAATTGCTCCACTACAACCGTCCGCGTCGGCGCGAAAAAATCATTATACTTATTTTTGGGATAGACCTTGCATGACACTTAGTCTTTACGGTGACTGTGGCATTGTCAAAGTACTCCAAATTTTAAGTTATGATATTTTTCAAAGAAACATCGTGATGCCAAAAGAAATACTTTTATTGGCATAACGAGACAATATTTGGTATCGTTGTCATTTTTCATTGTACCGGTACATATTATAGCCGTGCAAAAAGTAGGAGTCCAGTAAATGTGCTGCCAATAAGAATTTTTTACGATAGTAAATATTTATCAGGTTATCTTTTTCCAAAATTGACATTTAAGAATAGTTGCATATTTCCCTACTATTTATTTATATTTTTCATATGTTGTAGGGTTCCTGTCAAAGTACTCATGGCAGTGATTTGTTTACGTACTCACATGAGCATGCAATCAAATCTAATATGCACCAACTGTTTCATAAAAAATAATCCAATTTGTCCATAGTTGGAAAGAATACTATGAAAGGGTATGGAGTAATGGTAGCATAGAATAATGACAGCAAAAAACGAAATATAGTCCTAAAGAATAGCCTAAATGATATTCAACCCACCGAACAAAAAATCAAAACAATAAAATCCCGTTAGAAAACCTGAAAATAAAAGAGCACACTTTTTACAAAGTTAAAATGGCTCACCCTTCCTAGCGGTATCACTGTAATTTGGAGTTGTTGGAACGGAGCGAAAAATGGGGCCACAGAGCTTTTCTACGACATTTTGAACCACACTGTGAATACACAAATATGAAATATATTTACGTGTAAGTTATCATGGTCGTCAAATAGGCAGGCATCGATGCTATTTCACTACTCAAAAACAGCATCAAAAACAAAAAAAATGATTTTATCGGACTCAATTTGCAAATATTAAGAGCATTTCATGTTTTGGTTTTATTCCATAGATCCATTGGGAGAAATGTTTTAGCCGTTTTTTCACCTAATAACCGAATAAAAGGTTTGCGAAGTATTTAATCGTGTTTGAAAAAAGTACCATCGACCTAATAAACTACCAAATAAGGAGGTTTATTATTTTTCCCGGACCTATAACACAATGCCGATGAGAGAACGATCAAAAATATGAAAAACGGCCAATCTCAGAGCCAATCTGAATTTACCTGTGGCTCTTTTCCTTTAATGTCGGTCGTGAGAGACAGTTTAGGTGCGAAGTATTTTGTGCCCAATATAAAATATTTTTTGCCATTTACTAATGTTTTTGTTGCAAACAAGAAAACAAAGGAAAAACCACGGATGTTGGATGACCCCGATGAGTCATAGTCTTCATTAATTATAGCAGATATATGGGCTTGTCTAAGAAAGCGTGCGTATGAACCTCTAGAAAAAATTTCGCATAAACTCTGGTTCGAAACCTGACTAAATATGGAAACACAAACGAAGGAAATTCACCAATAACTGTGTATAATATATTCGTTAGCACCCTTTCTATGTTTCTGTATGTTGTATATGTATATATATATATATATATATATAAACACGTATATATTATGTATGTCATATAATATACATATTATCACAGGTGCAATGGATGGTATCTGCGTGTGGCCGTTGAGTGTGTATCCTACCCGCCTCGGAAGGAACCGACCCCATTTAAACAAACAGCCGCAGACTATGCCCCGCAAAACAAATTTCCGGGTTACTACGACAACCATCGCCCACCCACCCAGTGGGGATCCCGCAAACCATACCGATATGCCTCGGCTGCGCGAGTGGACCATTCCAAGTACTACGACACAGCCACACTATCCTCTTTCTCTCACGAACTCTCCTCTCTCCAAATCGCTTCTACCTCTCTTCCCACATCCGAATGCTAAATTTCGAAACTCCTGACGCGTCACCACGTGACCACATTGGCCGACCCCCGCCGCCGGGCATTGCTGGCGACTCGTAACCACGGAGGACCATAACACGAACTTGGGAATCCATCACCTTTTTATTCCTCGAATGGTCGATATAGGTGTTTGGTGAATACGAGTAACTTTTCTATTTTACATATAACGTTAAGGAAAATAAATGGCAATTGTTTGCTTTTTTCAGAAGAAAATTCCAATTATCACGCTGCCGAAATGGCAGACGAAAACATAATGTCAAATGGTCACGGGGAATGAATATGAAAAAAGGGATTTTTAAATGCCATATTATTAGGCATTCAACACAACACTGTTGTAGGAACAATTAACATTGAGTGCCACCTTTCCTGCTCCTCCCATTTCATCGTTTACCTAACATTCTCCCCTTTATTACAGTCTTCATAATCCTACTGCCGATCAACAAGCCCATCATCCATTTTTCCTGCCTCGGATTAGGATTTCGGATAGGATTTCTCCCAACAAACCCCTCTCTTCACCCACCATACCAAGTACTTCCTCATTTGTTTTCTTCTCTGTCCCTGTCACCTTCTCCATTCTTCTCCAAACCCACATTTCAAAAGCCTCCAGTCTACGTCTATTCTCCTGCTTCGATGACCACGTTTCCGCGCCGTACGCTCCATGTCAAGGTTTTAACGAGTCTTTTCTTAATATCCTTACTCATCGTTCCTCTAATCAACACCCTCCTCCTTGTTAAAGCCTCTTTGCCTAGCGCAATTCCTCTCCTTACGTCCCTACCACTTTAACCGTGTTCGTCTAAAACACCTCCGAGATACATAAACTGTTCTACCTGCTCTAACTTTTGCCCTCCTATTTTAATGTTTAGCTCAGCTTTTTTTTCTTTCTGGAAAATCGCATAACCTATGTTTTATTAATATTGATTCTCATCCCATACCTGTCGCTCTGAATTTCCAATTCACTAAGCAATGCTTGCAACCCTTTGGCTTACTGACAAACTAAAGCTTAGTCATCAGCAAACCTAACTTATTTTACGAATTCCCCGCCCACCTTCATTCCTACCTCCAGTTCTTCCCATGCCTCTTTGATCATTTCCTCTGCATACAGGTTGAACAGCAACGGTGATAATGGGCAACCCTGCCTTACACCCCTTCCTAGCACTGCCCATCCTGACTCCCTGTTTTCCACCCGCACCTGAGCAGTCTGAGACATGTACAGGTTGCGGATTAGCCTCCTGTCCCTCGAATCTATTCCTATTTTCTTCAATATACCAATTAGTTTTTCCCAATTCACTCTATCAAACACCTTGTCGAAATCTACGACACAGGCAAAAACGTCCTGATTGTATTGTATATTCCTCTCGATTAGTGATCTCATTTCTTCAATGGCATCACACGTACCTCTCCCCTTCCTCAACCCAAACTGATCATCCCCTAAGAAATTATTTGCCCTGCTCTCTATCTTTTTGTTGATGATCCTGAAAACAGCTTCAGCTGCTTGGGATATGAAATTAATTGTTCTGCAGTCCTCACATGATGTAGCCTTTATCTTTTTCGGAATTGGAACTAACACTGATCTCACAAAGTCTTCCAGCCAGATTCCTTCCTCATAGATACTACGAAACAGTCCCAATAGCCTCTTCCTCCCACATTTTCCTATACATTTCAATAGGTCCGCAGGGATGTTATCCACCCCCAAGACCTTGTTTCGTTTCATCTTTCTTAATGCCCTTTCTAGCTCATCGTCGGGTATACCTGAGCCTAAGGTATCTTCATCGACATCATTTTCCTTCTCTATGTCTAACTTTGTTGGTCTAAGTTCTTTACTACAGAGTTCTTCTATGGGAATATTCCTTCCATCTCTCTTGGATATTTCCTGTGCTAACTATTATCTTACCCACCTTATCTCTGACTGTTAGCATAGGACTTCTCTTCTTACTTCCCGATAGTGATTTATACTTGCTGCACACCGCACCAATTTCACCCTTCCTCTGCAAAGTTTCCATATCCTCGCACTGCGTCTTCCACCATGCTTCCATTGCTTTATTTGTTGCCCATCTCGATTTATTATTTAACTCTTTATACTTCCTTCTGCCGAACTCTTTGTATACATGCTGACATTTTCTCCAATCATCCATCTTTGCAATCATCTTATGCGTGATCCATGGTTTCCTTGTTCTTTTTCCGTTAACGGTTCGTATAGTTTCATTTGCGGATTTCGATATCCCTTTCTTGAAACAATCCCATTTTTCTTCGATAGTACTCTGCTTTTTAACGTCTTCCATGGTTTTCTCCACAACCTGAAGCACTCCTTCCTTGTCAATCCATTTAATGCTTCTACATTCCATTTCCTAACTCGCCACCCCTGCCTTATCTTTTTCAAGCGAACGCTACATTTCATTAGAACTAAATTGTGGTCAGAGTCCGTATCCGCTCCCGGGAAGCGGGGCGAATTTATCACACTGTTCCTAAACCTTTGTCTAACCAGAATATAATCTAGCTGATACCTTTCTGCATCACCTTGCATTTTTCGAGTATACCTGCGCCTTTTGTGGTGTCTAAACCAAGTGTTGGTGATGACTAATCCCCGTCTCCTGCAGAACTCAACTGCTTTCTCCCCGCGGTCATTCCTCGTGCCTAGACCGTAGTCCCCCACCCCATCACCTTCTCTTCCTTCACCTACCGTCGCATTCCAATCCCCCGTCACTATCAAATGTTTCCCTGCTGGAACACACGCGATTATGTCCTCTAATTGTTTGTACGTCCTATCGACCTCTTCTTCCTTATGGTTGCTCGGTGGCATGTATACTTGAATAATAACCAAGTTCGTCGTTTCTGCTTTTATCTATAATATTAATAATCTATCCGTTACCTGCCCTATGTTTACTACGTTTCTTCCTACCACTTTATTTAATACTATGGCAACCCCTCGTTGGCTCTCGTCCCCACCGCTGTATATTATTCTATAGTGATGACTCCAGTAATCCCCACTATCCTTCCATCTCTCCTGGCATTGACCTAAAATATATATTTTTCCCCTTTCCATCCCTCGTTTAACATTCTCCAATTTCCCTGTCCTCATCACTGTCCTAACATTCGAAGTTCCCCGCCCAGCGGTCTTCTTCTCCTGGGTCTTCTGCCCTGCTGCTGCCGGTTTTCCCTTGCAAGGGTTTCGTGGGATGACGACCGCGGAAGCCTTGCCTCCCCCCCTGCCGAGCACAACACACGGCCGATTGGGCCGAGCCCCGTAGTTGCCAGGACTGATATTCTCTGTATTATTTATCATTTAAATCTTGGGAATGACAATTGAGGTGGTTTCCCGTTGCCTTCCTCAATTGTGTTTTTAACGTGACACCATCACTTACTGGCCGCCCCACTGGGCTCAGACGCCATTGCAGCCGCCTCACTGAGAAACAGACGCTGCGTGGACTACCTTTCGTGTGGCTCCTAACCTGCGACCTATCTGGCATGGGTGACCCTACCAGGAGCAATTATTATTACTCCCATATATATATATATATATATATATATATAAATATATATATATATAGTTCGTCCTTTATGTGTGTTCCTATCCCTTTTCCTTATATCTGTTTCTATATGTATGAGTATTTATTTGCCGTTTGGCGGGATTTTGTGTTTGAATGTATATATATATATATATATATATATATATATATATATATATATAATATGGTTCCGTTATAAATGATTTTTATGAAGCTGCTTCATCAAATGTTTATTTAATTTGACCAAAATTTCAAAATAAAACTAAATTATTATTTCTAAGTAACGTTCCCTACACACTTTAACTACTAATGCAGTTCTTTCAAATTATTCATTTTTAATTGAAATGGAATCCGAACTTAAATACTCTATATAATACACCTTAGGCTCTCATTGTGAAAATGATTCGTACGTTAAATAATGGAAAACATAGGCTTATTGAGCGTTCGCCAGAAATAGCAGAGGCATAAAGGTGAATTAGATAATGCAAATAGTCAGCGAAATATTACTAATGAGACATAACGTAATGGGCGTGTGCTAGAGTGGTGTAAAATTGTAAAGCCTTTGAAATAACAAAATATTCGGCAAATTTGCAGCATCCCAAGGGAAATTGAACACGATAAATATGCCCGAGCACCAAATGTTAATTAAACTTGGAGTTGTAAACTTGTAACTTGTTACGTTAAATGATAATTTACAAATGAAAATACAGCTGCAATTTTTGCCATATTCTATTTTATTCATTTAGCACACCATCTCCCATGGCTCTAGTTTGGAAAGTCTTTAATATGAAAAAAAGGGAGTAGTTCATTCAAATCGCAATAAGGAATTTAATCCATTTCCATTAGCATGCATCCATTTTTACCTTGGAAAAGTCAAAATAGTGGGCGCCTTGGGTTATAAATGTATCCCTTATTTGGCTTCAGAAACAGTGAATATAACAAAAAGGAGTGGAGAAATTTCGTTCAGGGCAACCTCCGAAGAACCCTCGAGAACTTAAGGACGATGGAATCGCGGATCGCCGAACAAAACCTATAATTATCGTGTTCATCAATCTTTCTCCTCATTGGTCCATCGCGAAACCCTCGAACATCTGAGGATCGTGGGGCACCCTCGCCCCTTTCCCCCTTCCGAACGTTTTCTGTCTGCTAAAATCAAAAGATTCGGTCAATTAGGATATAAGGGTTTGTAGGAGGGAGGTTTCCGAGCGCTTTTGGGGAAGAGCGAACGATTGAGGATGAGGGGGGACGGGAGTAAGGAAAGTTTGGGGAGGGAGAGAGTTTCTGGAATAGGAGCGTGTAGGGGTGCGGTGAGGAGTGGAAGGTGGTGGGGAGGAAGAGCATCGGCGGCGAGGCCTGTAAACTCTCTCGCGATCCCTAAGGGCGACTGTTTTAAATTCCAGAAAAGCGTCTGGCACTCCACGAGGGGCCAAGGGTTTTCGGGAATAGGCACTAACAAGCACTCGAGGCGAGTCTGGATGTTCCAAATATACGAGTGGGTTAAGTAAATTTCTCGGAAAATGAGAGAGGATGTAGATTGAGTAAGAGGGGTGAGGGAGACTGGAACTGGCGAGGAATGGTGAAGACAAAGATGTTTGGAAGATCGCAATGGCGGGAGAAAGGGGAGGGGTGAAGGAAGAAGAGGAGACGGAGAGAGAGGAATGGGTGCGTGTGGGTAGAGAGTGAGGAACAGATGAAGAGGAGGAAAGTAAAAATTAGGAGCGTGGTAAGGAAATCAATGGCGAAATATTTCATGATAGTGAAAGCTGAACGTTGGTTACGCTGAATGGTTGCGCCGAGTAGAAAAAGAGGAAAAAATGAGAGTCCGTGTGAAAAAGCTTTCGGGCGGATAAATTCTAAAAATTGATTGTACACAAATTCACATGTACACAATTTTTTAATGAGTGATAAAATGCCGCGCGAATTCTTTCGAAGTGCCCATCTAAAAGGAAGTAAGACGGCAAAATATACAATAACTTTTCATAGTTGCATCTTCGTAACTTTCGGATACCCCTATGAGAGCGAAATATTACTATACACGTCTATTAGATTGTAAATATATAAATCATATTATTTCCCCTTTGTAATAAAAATAATTTTGTATACAAAAATAATTTCAAACACTGGAGACAACAGATGGTCAAGAATGAAGCGGTACGGTCCTGTGGGTGCATTTTAATTTTTTCAAAATATTTTAATTATTTCATGCTTGAAATTTAAAAGGAATTTTTATTTTTACATTAAATGTTTTCAGAAAATAAATTCCATTCAAATATATAAGAACATAGTATCTGAGATTACGCGGCAAATGTTTTTAATGAAATGAAGAAGTGTTTACATTTAATAGTACATTAATTATAAATGAAGTGCGTAAGAAAGGGTTTCGTGAGATAGAGACTGCGGAAGCCTTGCCTCTCCCACTGCCGTACGGGACACACAACCGATTGGGCCGAGTCCCGTAGTTGCCAGGACTCATATTCTCTATACTGCCCATCACATAAAACTTGGGAATAATAATTGAGTAGGTTTCCCGTTACCTTCCTCAATACTGTTTTTAAAGTGACACCATCACGCAGTGGCCGCCCCAATGGGGCCAGACGCCTTCACAGCCGTCTTACTGAGGATCAGATGCTACGCGGACTATTGTTGTCCAGCTCCCATCCTTCGGCCTTTCTGGCATTGGTAACCCTAAAAGGAGATATCATCATTGCTCCCGCCAGCACAGATCTAGGGGTCATCGGAAGGCATAAGCCCCTCCTCCACGTTAAGGTTGTAGTCCATGGGAGGGACCAGAACATAAAATAATGAAATTTACTTAATGATATTCGAAGGAGGAAGCGAAAAACAAACGTGAGGCTATACAAGGTACCTAATCTTATAATATTAACCAAATGATAACAAATAGTAAAGAAATACTAGAAATTATATGCGTACGAGAAAAAAATATACCTTTTAATTTCTGACTTAAACATCAGTGAAATTTTATTCAATAGATCATCAACATTCATAGAAGAGGAATAAAATACTAATCTACATAAAGCTGACGTATCCATTATAAGGCGCCAAGACGATAAAAACATTTGAATTGTGACTAAGAGGGAAGACACACTTACCCCGTGCCCCGTCCAACTAAACAAACATCAAGTGAGATGGCAGGTTGGACTGCGATCTTTTCATTCGTTCAATCTTAGTTCACAGCGGGGAATCACTCACGACCCAGTCAGAGAACTCCCCGAATCACAAAAAAATAGGATGACCGCTAAGAGGGAATAGATAACTGGCAAAAAAGACGATCACTTAAACAAGAAGCGAAACGTGGAGAGAGGAGAGGCTAGGGACGCCATAGAGATGGAAAACAAAACTCCAGAAAATCAGCGTAAGGAAGATTGAAAACGAAAGGTAGGTGAGGGGCAGCTGAAGTGTGGAAAAGGGAAGGGCTGGGGAGAAGGGGAGGAGCGAAACAAAGTGAGGTGATGGCCAAGGGAAGAAAATAAGATTCAAGTCGGAGGATGGGGAAGGGGGACTGGAGGAAGTCAAGACTCCAAAATGTGTTTCTCTTTTTTCGGTTTGCGGTCTGAAAAGAGACTGAAGAAGAAGTGTATGAGAAGGAGAGAGAGGACGGTGAAGAGGGGTGTGAGGGAGGGAAAGTCGGGGAAAGGGAGAAGGGTTGAGAGGGTCCGAGTGGACGGAAGCAGAAGAGTGAGAGGGATAGGGGGAAGTTCGTCTCTCTCTTACTGCTACGCGAGCAGACTGAAGTTGGCTTCTGTCCCTTCCTTCACCTTCCAGGCCCATCCTCTCCTCGCCCACTTCAATTCCACTTTCTCCCCATTTCTTCGTTATCCCCTTCCCAATGCGCTCCCATCAATTCTCTCTCGTTTCTTCTCTTTCCTTCACCCATACCTAATCATCTCCTATTTCTCTTCCGGCATCTAATCTCCTTTACCTCTCTCCCTCACCCCAGTAACACTCCTGTCTCGCGCCCCTAACCCCCCTTTATTGGTTGATACCACTCTCTTAAAGCTTTCCTCGTTAATTTCCTCTAAAGCTGATTTTTCCGATCGGCTTTCCTACAGTTTTCTCTCATTTTCCTATATTTTTACCCGGAAAAGCCCCTTTCTAGGTTGTATCCCATCCTTTTCTTACAGGTTGAAATTTCCACCTCAGTAATCTGATATTTAGACAAGGAAAAAAATAACTTATTGAAGAACCTATTCAGAAAGCTTGACAAATATCAACTGAGGGAAGAAGGGAAATTTTCAGCATTAAGATGAGCTGATTTCAACGAAAAGTTCGAATTAGCTTTGGAAAACATGAATTGAAATCCAGGAAGGGTTGTAAAAGCGATAATATTCCGAGAAAATCCGGAGGGACGTGGAAATGAGCTGAATATATTTTTCTCCAATGTTCTTCTGCTGCTTAGGTTTTTTCGCATCCTTTTGGCACACAAAGTGATCAAACACTCCCAAATGGCCCGAACTGCCCTTTCATCTCCCTGTAATCGACTACCAATACCTCTACCCCCTTCACCTTCCCTTTCCAAATAACTCTCTCTCTCTCTCCGCCTTTTCTCTCCGTTCTCTTTCTTCTGATTTTAGCCAACTGGAATCCATTACGACGCCTCCATCTGCTTTGATTTCTATCGTATTGATTTTATTTTCTTCCCTCTTTTGAATTTCTAATTCATTTATGTCCCTTCAAGTCCCTTGAACTTCAATGGCGAGCCCATCAATACCCCTTTTGGATCCCACCCTACACTCCAGGCAGCCATCCATCCGGGCATACGCCATTTTGCTCTCGAACCGACCCGAATTCGACCAACTTAAAAAGTTCCCTGCCTGTCTGTCGCCTGCTCCCTCGGGTTCAACCCGCCCTCCCACTTCCTCAGTGGCCCCCTCAAGAAAACCCTTCTCTCTCCCTCTCTACTCACTATTCCATTGACTTCGTTTTTGCCTTTGCCTTCTCCGCCATTTTATTCTCGCTCTCCATATTCCCCTAGAATCAACCTCCTTCCCCTCACGAGACGTTAAGATTTTCTACACACCTTCACACCTTCCTAGTCCGGTAGGAAGTGCGGCCTCAGATCTCCCCCCTCTTCCTCTCTTGCAGGACGAATAGTGTTAACTATACGAAAATGTGAGGAAAAGAGTTGAGAAAGGCGTAGTCGATGGCGTGATTTCATTTCAAGCCCCTACCTTTAAAAAGAAAAGACAAAAAATTAAATAATGTTTAAGTGAGTCTGCATGTGTGCAGTGAGGCAAGTGAGGATCAAAGCGCGGATTTGTCTCGAGTTGAGTCCAGCGGGAGGGGAAGATAAATAGAAAGAGGAGTGAAAAGGAGAAGAATAGAAAAAGAGAGGGAAGGAAAAAGAATGCGTTATGAGATATGAACAGGGAGTTCTGTTCGTTTTCATTACCTCCTCTTTTTATTACCTTCGCCTCTCTTTCTCTCTCACAAATTATTCCCTTACACCCTCTTTCAGCTTGTTTCAGATTAATTTATCCCTCATTTTTAGCTTAATTCGATTTCACGAAGAGACACATTCTGTCCCTTGGACATACATTTACTAGAGGGACACTATAGAATTCAGTTTATACTTATATATAAATCTTTTGCAAGTGCGATAACGAGATATGTTCTATTGACCACCAAGAAGATGACATGAACAAATGTTTAATAATAAGCGATGACTCTTCAACATTTCTCACTGGAGTCAGCCATTCATCAACTACAAATAAACGCTGAGAAAAAGGCTTGATAAACAAATTGAGAGAAATTCAATATTATGGAAACTGCCCTTTCCTCGGCGTAATTGACGTAAACATACACAGCCTCTTCAATAAAGAATTCAATACATTCCTTGAAGTGGTCACAAAGTGTTCCTATCGTATTTTATTATACGTGTATCGTTTTTACACTCCCTCGCGGGTTAGGTTAACTCACGAAAGGCTCAATTGACTTTGTATAACCGACCATTCCCATTCCCTTCGGCATTTCTCGGCCTTGGTGACACTTGACTCCTTTACTTCTTTTACTCTTTGTTCTCTCCCTTTACTACTTCTCTATTCGCCGGGCTATTCTCACATGTCTCACCTTCCATTCCCATCGTTTACTTTTTCACTCTCTTAATCTGGGCCAAAAAATATTTTCTCCTCAACATGATGAAGAACTGCTTCACCTGTGGGGTACCTACCCATCTCATGCCGTCTATTTATTCACTAAACATGCTTTCACTGCTCATGGTGCCCTTCCCTCAGCAGAAGAGCCCTTTCGCCCATCCTCTCTCGCCGTTGCTTCGCGCTATCTGCCGCTTCCACGCGCAGCCACGTTCCCCTTCCCAACCGACACGGAAGAGGGAAGGAGGGAGGAGGCATCGGGAAAAAAATAAACGCCACGCCGCGCCGGCGAGAGCAATGGGAATTTTAAAGTAACGTCTCCCCATTTTCATTCTTTCGCTTACACCTTCCAAGGTCATGGCTTAAAGTTTCCGTCTCGCGGTACAACTTTAATATACGACGGTTTTCGGCAGCTGTGAGCTATCCTCATCCGCCACATGACGCATGGAGATTTGCTCCCCGGAGTGAGGGTGGCGGAGGAGTGGCTTATAACGTATTCACTTCCGAAAAGTGCTACACAAATCCGAACGGAAAGTTTATCCCCAGTAATAATATTTCCTTGGAAGCACCTTGTGGTTCCAATGGAATTAACCTAGAAGCATTTACATGATGATATACAATTTTGACTTAACATTCGATTCAAAAACCCTTATTTTGATATTGTAAGCTAGGGAGAGCACTCATAATCAGCATAAGAATAATAATATGCATCACAATGATTTTATAGTTAAAGTACAAATCGAGTAACTATCATTGTATTGCTATTTACATCAATTATTGCTCGAAGTATCAAAACTAATTTCAATAGCCGACTTGAATATTAAAATGAGGAGATGCGAAGCACCAAAGTTTATTCCTATTGCATCAACAACGTACAAGTGTGATTCATGCCTTCGCCTAGGTAAGAATAATGAGTATTGAAGTGGTTTTGTTAAATATTTGGCCCCTATTCATAACATAGTTCTCATAGTATGTAAAACATGAATTTCACACCAGCAAAAAAGAAAAATTATACTGTTTAATAAATATGTCTATAATCATCACGGATAATGTTTTAAGTATTTGTCTCTTACCTGAGAGTTGACTGACTACCAATAATAATACGAATTATTTTTTGCTTTATGTTCTGGAAACAATTTTGAGTTATCAAAACGAATTTCTCCTTTAAGAAGGACTAAACCATACATGTTAACATTTGCGTAAGACTACAGTGTTTAGGTGGCTTTTTTATTGAAACAAACTTTACACTTCTGCATATATTAGTCTTGCCTAACAAGATAAAACCTGACACCTAACAATACAATAAAAGTGCTTTTCAATTCCGCATATTTCCATCCTTCCCATTATTCCGTCTAACATCCCTTCCCATTTCCTACCCCTATCGCGGTGGCCAAACATCTCCTCCTCTACCTCAGTCTTCAGAATTCCACCGCCAGTAAAAATGCTCTGCAACCATTTTTCCTTCTTTCTTCTTCTTTGATTTCTCCCAAAAACGACCTGTCCCCCCCACTATGTCTAGCAGTTTTTCGTTTGATTTCCTATCCGTCCATTTTAAAATTTCCAGCCTTTTCCTAACCCACATCTTAAAGGTCTCCAATCCACGCATGACATCATGCTACAACAACCAAAGTTACAAATTGAACAAAATCACGCTATACACTAAAGTTTTCACTACTCTAAAAAACCCCTTACTAAATACCTCGGTCATAAATTACTTCCACCTTGAGAAAGCTTTTTTACCCGACAGTATTCATTTTCTGATATCCTTATCACTGTGACCATCTTAGTCCAAGACACTTACACGTAGACGATTAAATATGCTCTGCAGTTTTCTTTTAATGCTTAACTTAGTCTTCCTTCTTTACAAAACCCTAATAAAATGTCTTTCTTACATCGATTCGCATTTATTATTACTATGGTTATTTTCTAAAACACTCAATAAAGACGTAAATGATGTAAACCCTTGACTAACAGGCTAACTAAAGCTTTATCATCCGAAAACCTAACTGATTTTATAAATTGCCCACCGAGTTTCACTCCGATTTCAAGTTCCTCCCATACTTTTTTAACCATCTCCTCTAGAGACATTACGCATAAAAGTTATGAAGCACGCATGAAAATGGATATACCTATCTTTTTACTCTTCCTAACACTGCCCAATCCCGTATCTGCATGCGCCATTCACTCCTGAGAAGTCTGAGACGCGTAGAGGTCACGCATAAGTAAGTACCTTATCCATTCAACATACTCCCATTTTCTGAAATACATCCAGTAGTTCCACTCATTTCACACAATCACACGCTTTTTCGAAATCTTCAAAACAAACGAATACATCGTGACTGTATTCTGTGTCCCTCTCAATCAGTGACCTAATTACTGATTTGGCATCACTAATACCTCTTCCCCGATTATCCCCTCAGTGGTCATTTACCCTGCTCTCCACCCTCTGATTGATGATCCTGAGATTCACTTCAGCTCTATGGGATATCAAACTTCTTTTTCTATAGTGCTTATACATGGCAGCATTTCCCTTTTGGAGTATGAACTAACCCTGATCGACGAAATCTTTCAGCCGAATTCCTTTCTCATTCATGCTACAAATTAGTCCATAAAACTTTCTCACACTTTTTCCTAACGCTTTCAGTATTACCGCGGGAATGTTGCCTACCACCACAGCTTTTACTTTGATTTCGATTCCCTCAATGTCCTTTCTACCTCACCATCATACGTGCATGCCTGGACCTGAGCAACCCACACCTACGTCATGTTCTCTTTCTGTGTCTAAATTTGCTGGCCTTTACATCATAGTTCCTCTTTTTATCTCCTTTCATCATTCGAATATTGCCTGATTCGTTTAATAATTTTCCTGAATTATCTCTGATTATCAGAACGGATTTCGACTTCTTATTTCCTGAAAATCCTTTCACCATTTTCTAAAGAGCACAAATTTTCAACCTTCCTTTGTAAACTTTCTTTATCTTGCACAATGAGTTTTTTTAAACACTTCCTTCTCATTAGTTTCCTACCTCATTTACTCATTGAATTATTTGTACTAAATTCTACCTAACTCTGTGTACATTCTTCCATTTCCTCCTCCTGTCTGACTTCCTGATCATCTCGTTTGTAATCTATGGTTTTATATTCCTTGTCCTTTTTAATATTCCTAAATTTTCATTTGCAGCTTTATGTATAATTATGATCTGCATCCCCATCCACTCTTGAGAAGAAGTAACAATTGATTACACTGCTCCTAAAGAACTTCGTCTGCAGCAGAACTGAATTGCTTTCTACCCGTAATCTCCTCCCTCACTACCATTTTTCCCGTCGCTCACCAAGGATTCTAATCTCCAATAATTATTAACTACATCCTCCCTCGGGCACCCTCCATCACCTTCTCTAATTGATCGTATACTCTGTCCATTCCTTCATCCCTATGGTTACTTGTTTGCATGTAGAACTGAATAATAATCAAGTCCGTCAGTTTAGCTTTTACTTCTACTAATACACATAATATTCTATCATTCACATACATGCCACGCTTACCCCCTCCCTTTTTATTCAATACCACTGCCACCCGTCGCAGACTCTATTCCATTTTACTTTATAACTATCGTTGCATTAATTATCGCTGCCTTTTCATCTCAACCATATCATAGAAAACTAATGTTCAGGCATGAACCAACTTATAATTTAAAATATCCCCCTTGGCAAGGACACATGGAGTCGATTTGAAGACGGAAAGTACTGAGAAGGATAACTGAGAAGATTCTGGGAATCAAATCAATAACATATTACTTCCTGAAACAAGGGAGAAAAAAGTTAATAGATTTTGACGGAAGAATGAGCTACAAATTGATACAAATGTATTCGGAAAAAACCGAATAAGAAAGACAATCACTTCCAGCACAACAGTTGGCTGTCTGAAATTCTAATGCAATGATAATCAAGGATTTTGCTTAAACGCCCCAGCAACACTAATTAACAATGCTGGAGTGAAAGGCGGATTGTGAACCAGGTGTGTGAAAACGGAAGTGGCGAAATGAGGCAGGGACGAACGTTTGGTGGGGCTACGGAGGTGAAGGGCACTTAACTGGTGCAGATGGATGAAGGCCCAACTGTGGAATTGTGGGAACTCGAACTCGAAAAGTGGAAAAAGGCGAGGATGGTAAGGGTCTCTCCAATGGGTTTCACTCACTTCACCTGATTCCCGCTCCTTAAGGCTCCACTGGCTAGCTAGCTCCACTCATTACGAGTCGCGGATTTTTTGCTATTACTAATTGAAACGTTTACACTTGAAAGGCACTGCGTTTGTTCAAACTACTCATCAAAGACACCCCATAGAGAAAGAAAACCACTGGTAACAGCATACTATATCTGAAATACACAGTGAGACCCAGTAGGTTAATTAATTAATCAGATCTAACTATTCCTATGTAATTTACAAGCATTCACCTCACAGAAATACTGAAAGATGAATGTAATTTAGTTAGCTTTGTGACCCCAACGGCTGCATTAATCAATTATCAAAAAAGGAATAGCTTTTGGAGGCATGGGTGATTATTCCTAGAGCATCCGATTACATTCATTTTATTAAGATAAAACGATAGAATCCTTCTCGTATTTCAGCAGAATTTACAACAAAAATATCCATAGGATCAAAGATATTAAGAGAAAAGACCGGCATCCCGGGCAAGGCAAATGATTTTGACACCCTGAAATTGCTGTATTGAAATGCACATTAGCGGATGACTCCGTTAAATTTACTATTAACTATCTCCTGTAGTTTCTTGGAATTTGTCACAGGTAAAAACAGGGTAAATGTTTAAAGTTGGCTTTAAACTAGTGGACTGTGGCGCGAATGCCTGTGACGTTGTATGCACGGTATTTCGCTACAACATCTTGTTCCTTTAAAGCCTCCAAAATTTCAGAGTTTAAGATGACGCCTCAATAGCTCAACTGGCTAAAGCACTCGGCCGGACATCGAGGGAACCAGGGTCGTATCCCGGTGAAAGCGAATGATTTTTACGCTCTGAAATTGCTGCATGTATTATGACACATGAGAGTTTCCGCTTACGAGCAGTGACTCATAGAAACCGTATTGCATTTAATAATAAATTTACTCGATTGTATATAAAAACAAACCCGGGCCTCAATAACCGGACTCGACCGGATATTGAGGGATCTGGGTTCGAATCCAAGTCTAGGCAAGTTAATTTTGAATTCTGAAATTGTTGCATATTAAGAGATGTTGACAAAGAAGTAAAGACAAACTAATAATGAATACTTAGTTCTAAATGAGAGAATGTGAGCTTATGAAACTTAAATGTTTCAGGAAATGTCATGAGCATAGAATGGAGAAATTTTCCGGCAAAGCAGGAGTAGGTATTAGGTAAAATTCGAAACAGACAAAAATGGGAATGGCCCATATATTAATTTAGTTAATTATTGTATGGTAAGACAATTGGAAAAATGTCTGGAGAGAATTAGGAGAGAAAAAAATAATTAGGTCAATACATTTTATTTTCCAGAAAGCATTTCTATTAATCACCAAATATAAGGACTACCTTAACAAACGACGTTAACCACATGCAATACTGATGAATCTTAAAGTATTGTTTTGAGCCCGTGCAAGCCGAGATGAAGTAATAATCTCGTAATCATCTCCTCTTTCAAGTTATTCTTCAATGCAAAGGTTTATTGAGTTTTTTCCATTCGGATTAGAATGAATTTGGCATTCGACCTTTTCATTAGAATCAGTCGGCTTCGACAATGGAACATATATGGTGAGCATATTTAATAGTCCAATAAAAACAGTTAAAATCGGCATATGGAAGCTTTTACGCTTTTCCTGCGAGAGACAATAAATGGGACACAGAATAATAAAGTTAAATCCTTTATCCATATAATGGCCCAAATCTCAAGCTATTAACTATATTGTTTTAAATTTCAATGGAAAAATAAACAAAGTTCTTCGTGGCAATTCATGTTTTAATACATTTAGTTCGCAAATCTCCCCCTCTTTTTGTTTTTTTGAAGGGGATAGGGCGAGACTGGTAGTAGTAGTAAAAAATGCTCCTCAGTTTTCCAGTTTTTTTTTCAAATGATTATTTCGGTACGGCGCAACTAAAACACGGTGGGTAAAAGGCCCAATTCATCACTTCCCATCGGTGAATTTTGACCAAAATTTATTGGTTCAGCTACTCTTAATAATAATTTTTAATACAAAATTTCCTGTCCTTCAGGTTAATAGTTGCAGCCTGATCACTAACACGAAGCTAAATATTTCATTACATATAAATTAATAGTAACACACCCAAAAATTGAATTTACAAATGTCTTTTCTCTCGGCAAGTTTATGAAGGAATTTTTTCATAAGTACCCGCCTTTGAAGCCAGATTATTATAACTCTGCTCTGTGAAAATGAGAAGTAAATGAGCTGTGACCGACCATGCAGCCATGCATACATTAACCTCTATAAACTGACGTCATTCTGTAACAAAGGCTTGAATTCTGTATGGATGCTTAATAACATATATATATATATATATATATATATATATATATATATATATATATATATATATATATGTATATATATATGTATATACATAACATACATTTATATATCTCTTTCGATGTGAATATATATATATATATATATATATATATATATATATATACACACACACACACACACATACATATGTTATTAAGCATCCCTAAGGTAAGGGTGATATAACATGCCCTTCCATTTTAAGTTAATTATTGCTAGAAAAATTTCATTCTAAACAATTTTATTAGCCTCTACACTAAAAAAAAAGATTTTGAAAGGCATTTCTAAAAAAAAAATAAAATAAATTAAATATTGATGAAAGTGGCAAGCAGCCCTATTTTATTGAAAAATATCCATCACCAATCCATTTCTTAATGTATAGTATGATTTCGAAGTCGTCGAGCATCTCTGCCCTTCCCTATTCACAGCAAATGACCACTAAATATTGTTCTTTCCAACAGATACACTAATGCCCAAGTATCTGAGTAAAAAATAAATGGAAGGCAATCACTCCTCTTCCTTGGGGAACCCACATTTACCATTCACTCCGCCGGGACAAAAAGAAAACGAAGAGTATCGTCGCCGCCCTGCTACTAATGCTGTCCTTAATTACTCTTCTCACCACACCGTGCGGAAGAACGGCTGCCGCTCACCGGGAAATAGAATCAGTGGTGAGTGGCGCGGCCACCGGCAGCGTGGGATACCGAAGCACCAAGTTACGAACGTTAATCCCTTTCGCATGAAAACCACGTACGTTGTTACGTCAAGGGAAGGGAGGGACACGGAGAGACTTCGATAGAGAATACCACTTGAATTCCCCTTCCGACTCCTCTCCTCTCTCTTACTTGCTCGCTCTCCAAGTTCCTCGCGAGCAGCCACCCGAGAGTATGTTCGCGTGAGGGACATGTGGACCGCCGGAGAGCGAGTGAAGAGAGGGAGAAAACGGGATCGAGGAGGAGGCGTGAAATTGAGAACGGGAGCGAGGGAAATATATCTAAGAAAGTATGAGGTGTAAGTATTAGCGCCACTGTTTTGCTATAAATGCTCCATTAATGAATTCAAATACTTTTCCAATCATTTTTCGCCGGCTAATCAACATGATTCACTGGCAACGATCGTATCTGGGTTGAACACGTGTAAGCCCAAAGAACAACGGTATGCCCCTGAAGAAGAAGCTTAGCTGTCGAAGCTTAAACAACGTTTAACAAAAAGGTAGGCATCACAAGAGCAGTATTATTTCATCTAGCGTATTACTCCAACTCTTCCGTTATACTTTCAATCTACAAACCTTCCAATTATCAACATCATTATTCATCCAAAAGACTATTTAATTGGTGGTGACTTATTAAAGTGAAATATCAGTACGCTTTGCAATAGTATCTTAGTGGTATCAATACCAGGCAATCGCAGAACAAAAGCTATTCAAGCACCGCATGATATTAAAGTGCTCATATCTCTTTAATTTTGTTTAATTTTCACAATTCTTCATCAAACAAGAATTTGGAAACAACTTGTTAAAATTTATTGCTTGGATCTGACTCACAAAAATCTCTAAATTTTTCCGGTCATGTTAATCAATTTCCATGATTTTAGAAAGTTTCCGGGGCTTATATTCCGTTTCCCTCCCTTCGTCAGCATTTCCAATTTTTCAGACTCACTGAAACCCTAAACGAATGGAACAGAAAGATGGAGACCCAAGCAGAGTACACAATGCGGGTGGTAGAGGGCAGAAAAGGGTGATTGGTCGGAGGGAAACCAAGGGGAGGGTGAAAGAAACATACTGGTGTTATGTGAGGGTGGAGAAGAGGGGAATGATGTTTTGACGTGTCGGGAAGGGGGAAGAAGGAGTGCGGGGGATGTGAGAGGGTGTTCTGAGAGGGGTCGGTGAAGGTATCGGGAATGGGGCCGAGAGGCCAACGGAGTCATTTGCATATCGGGAATAGAGGCGCCTGGAGGTTTTAACGTTGTGGCTGTCGCTGCGGGTGTGGTTTGGCTGGCTGGCTGGCGGGTGTGGGGTTAAAGAGGGCATAGGGATAAGGGACGGAGCCAACGGGGAGAGGAAGGGGGAGGGAGATGAAGGGAGGAATAGGAAATTGTGGGAGAGTAAAATCAAATTTGCATTTAAACCAATTTCGCGGGCGAATAAAACACACGGTTCGCCGCGATTAATTCGGCTGAAAACGGATCAACACCGAAGGGGTTTAAAGGGGTTGCCGGGATAATGGGATGGGATGAGGGGGATGAGTTCGGGTGTGTGTCCGAAAAGGGGGCAGGGGCATGGTACGA